>NW_016107902.1:553079-632746 GCF_001604975.1 Cebus imitator
CCTCCACCTCCTGAGTTCAAGCAATTCTCCTGCCTCAGCCTCCCAAGTAGCTGGGACTACAGGCATGCACCACCATGCCCAGCTAATTTTTGTATGTTTTAGTAAAGATGGGGTTTCACCATGTTGGCCAGGATGGTATTTTCTAATAAGATATTTACATATTCATATTTAATAAAACATTTCTGGGTTAATGTTATTTCTGAATATTATTATTACTGAGTCTTGCACATGCATAAGACAGTATGCCAAGCACTTTAAATGGGAACAGCTCATGTTTGATATTTTTTCTGGCCTTAACGCACAGTCAGGGCCGGGCTCAGGCATGTACTCCTAGCACTTAGGGAGGCCTAGGTGGGCAGACTGCCTGAGCTCAGAGTTCAAGACAAGCCTGGGAAAATGGTGAAACCCTGTCTCTACTAAAATACAAATGAATAAATAAATAAAGTAGCTGGGCATGGTGGCACGTGCCTATCATCCCAGCTACTGGGGAGGCTGAGCCAGGAGTATCACTTGAACCCAAGAGGCGGAGGTTGCAATGAGCCAAGATGATGCCACTGCACTCCAGCCTGGGTGATAGAGCCAGCTTCCATCTCCAAAAAAAAAAAAAAAAAAGCACAGTCACGTGGTCACATAAGATGTTCAGTTGACATTATGGCAGTCAGTACGTAAATGCAATAAAAGATATGAGGCAAAAATTCTAAAGACTTAGAGGAAGCAGAGAGTATATATTGTAAAAATAAGGAACATCATAGAAGATTTCATCAGCAAGGTATCACTGAGACCCACCTTGAAGGACAGGTGGGACTGGAGAAGAAAATTAGAGGCAGTGAGTATGAAGGGAGCTATACAACAGGAAAGATCTGAAGTATGTGCAGGAAACATGTAATAAGCCATCTGGCTTGTCTGGAAAGATGTTAGGTGATTATCAGGAGAGCATAGATGTATTTTCCTAGGTATATACCTTGGAGAACTCATTCACTTTCACAGTGTAATCCCCCAAATCCTTTAAATCCATCTTTTTTTCTCCATCCCCACAGCCAATACTGCTTTAATTCTGACAACTGTCATCATCAGTTTACTGAGACAGTGTCCCAACAGGACTCTGATCAATTTCCACAGCACAGCCTGGTGCTGAAGAGCAAATTGAATCACATCACTCCAGGATGAGAATGCTTCAATCACCCACCTTGTCTTATAAGAGTCTCATCCCTCTTTACTCTTTATTTGTGCTTCTCGGGATCAGCCATCTAAGAATGTCTCTTAATCCGTTTAAAAAAAAAAAAAAAGTCTTCTTTTCCTTCCTGGATTGTTGTTTCTGCCCCCAAAACTTCCCTTCCTCCTGTTTTCGCTGGCAAACTCTTCATCTTTCTTGTCTCAGTTTAAATGCTAGTTAATGTAATCGTGTAATCATCCATTTATAAATGTTTAATTGAAAAACTACTGTGCTTCAGCACTTCATTCTCCCAAACACTCTACTTGATTATCAAGACTATAGGAGATGTCCCTGCTACACACAGCACGCTGCAATATAGTTGTGCAATAATCTGTATTATCTCCTCTAATTCAAACCCCATAAGAGTAGAGGTTTATCATTGTGACTTTATAAATATTTCCTGAATAACTATTTTAGTTATCACCTTTATGCTAATGAATATTGTATAAATAATTCATGCATGAAGGTTCTTCAAACAAATTTGATCAATAAGTGAATGAAGGTACAGTACTTTGTCTTATCAAACATGATTCTGACAGCTTCGCCTGACTTGTCTCCTATTTAATTCATATAACATATTTTAACTTTTATTATGGTATTATCCTTCAGTGTCATCAAATAAGATTCACTTTATTCAGTCTGGCACTGAATAGCCCCATAGATGGACTTCTCTTTCCATTTTTCTGTTATTCCAAATACGTTGAAGAAGAGTCAGGCCAACCTTTTCTACCACAAGGTCGATTGTAGACTGTGCGTCAGGCTTCTGCTGAGTTGGTCTTTCTTCCTGCCACCCCAGGTCTGATCCAGCTGTTGGGCCAGCTATAGTTTCATCTCTGTTCTGAATCTTCCCTGACCTTTCACAGGTCTTGTTGAACTCCTCATTTTTCAAAAAAAAATTTTTTTAACTATATATACTATTTTCAAAGATACAGAAAAAAAATCCAGAATTTTACATTGGACAAGGTTAAGCAGAGTTAATATCTTTAAAATTTTTTTAAAGGAAATAAAATTTTATCTGAACATTTGAAGGGCACTCCTCTCAATCACATTCTTTTCCGTTCTGTGCAATGCAATCACTATGCGAACTAACCACTACAAGAACTGTTGAAAGAGTAACCATTAAAAGAACTGAAACATATGGCCCAAAATAGTAAAACAAAAATTGACAAAATATACACACACGTGTACACACACCCCCCATAGTCAATATAGTATTAATATCTCTTATTCCTGTGAAGGAAAATGTAATTCTATTGACTATATATCCTTAATATACAGCAGATTTCTGCTTTAAAAAATACATAAATAATTCTACACTGTTATATTTTAACTCAAAATTGTTCTTGAAATTTATCCACATTGGAATATGAAACTTCCTTTTTATTTTTATCTACAGCATTTAATTGGTTGGATATTTCACCATTTATGTGTCTTTTTTCTTATTGATAAATATAATAGTTTTATTTCTACACTTTTACATGTATCTCTCAATGTTGATATGCAGAATATTCATTGTCATTTGGTTTTACTTAATAGCACCAAACCCCCAAGACACACAGTTTACCTATATAACAAACCTGCACATGTACCCCTGAACCTAAAATAAGGTTAAGTAAATAATACTCTTCCTTGTAAATTATGGTGAACAATAAATTGTTTAACCATTTAGATACCAGTATTTGGTTTTTAGTAACTCTATTTTGCTTTATATTGTTATTCCCACTCCACTGTTGTTTTCATTTACTTTCTTGAATTTCAATTAGAGAAATTGTATTTTTTATTTTCACTTACATATCTGCAAGCATTTATCGTATTTTTGTTTCTCTCTCTCTGTGGCTTTTCCATCTTACAACTTACTAATTTTATTTTCTTCCAAGTATGATCAGTTTTATTTGCCAGTTCAGTGGATTTTTAATTTCAATAACTATATTTTAGTTTAAGATGTTTCTATTTGATATATGTCTAAATATACCTGCTATTTAATTTTAGTCCCTTATTTGTTTCTCATTATTTCTATTTTTTAATCTCTTTAAACTTAAAAAATTTCTTACTTTATAATATCTTTCCTGCTTCTTCATTCCTTTTTATATTTGTGGCATAAATTATCCATTTGTTGCACATATTAAAATCTCTCTCAAAATGTCTTTTTCTTAAGTGTGTGTGTATTTCAATATTTTATTTAAATTGCCTTTTGATCACTCATTTAAAACTATTGTGAGAGAGAGAGAGGGAGAGAGAGAGACTGTGTGTGTTCATGCATTTACCTTTTTATTATGAACTCATCCTCAGTTGCAATTGTCAATGTCCCTGGTCTTCCCATGTGCCTTGGGATGTGGGAGCATCTCTATGGTATTTAACATTTCTTTCTTTTGTGGCCCCAACAATTTCATATGACAGACCCACTTTTATGTTAATTTCTCAGCTTTGGATATCTGAAACACACTCACCGTGAAACTCTTTGGCTTTTTCAATTTCTCCATCTGTATCATGAGGCCAACTAAAAGCTTCATGGCCACTTCTCTGGGCCAGTGGTTATTTTTCTTGTACTTTTTCATGGATTGGACGTCATTTATTAGATTATCATTCCCACAGCCCTCCTAGATTCAAGGCCACATTTCATGGCTCAGGTGCAACATTACAACTTCAACTATAGCTTTGTATTTCCTTCCTCTCCTTCTTGTTTTCCGAAGAATCTATGTGTTTACTTTTCAGGTAAGCTATATAAAATATATAAAATATATTAAGTTTTCAAATGATGCATTTATTTAAAGTAAAAGAGAGTCTTGTGTCTGTGAATTAGGACACTTTACAGAAGCCCTAGCCCCTTTGAGAGTATGAGATATGTACATCTATATTTTACATTGCCAAAACATTGTCAAAGGGATTGGGCATATATGTGTGTACACACACAGACACACACACACACACACACACACACACACACACACACACATTTTCTTTCACTTTCGTTCTAGCACTTACATAGGAACATAATGCATGCTCAAATGATAGTTGCTGATCTATTGATCCTACAGCTCTTAAATCTCCCATGCAAGAAGCAACTTTTAGTTTTATACTTTATATTTTATGTCTAAAAAAATACTTGATTTTATTTGACATATATTTGAGTACAGTATGCAACTGGACCAAAAAGAATTTTTGTATTTATATCGATTTCTTGTGACATTTTATTATTTTTTATCATTATTCTTTAATCTTTTCATTACTGCTATAAATGAGTGATGCATATAGAATTCTAGTGGAAAGATTTGGCTCATTTTTTGATCATAAAAGTTTAATAAGTTAACTGTTATGGTGTGAAAAGCAAGGCTCTTGGATTTTAGTATTACTTACCACTATGTTCATTTGTGTCTACATCTTACAAAAAAAGAAAATAGAAAAAGAAATCCCTTAAAATTATAGCAGTGTAGAAAGTGTAGTTTTCTAACGCCCATTTAAAAATTCCCCAGGAGAGCAGGAAACCCCTTCATGGACAAGAACAGAGATGGGTTTTGATCACAAAGCCATGAATTCTCTTTCTGATTACTGTTTGGTCTGAAGGTTTGCTGGAAGCATCGCAGTCCTAGTTAGACTGTTTTCCAGCTTTTAAATACACTAGTGTATGATTGTATTATGTGTTGACCCTGATTTATGTTGAAAACCCAGAAACATTTTTTCCAGAAGAAGTGCTTTGTGTATGTGTGAGCCTTTGAGGCCTGGCCTCATCTGAGAGTTGACTGGCTCACCTCAGTGTACTGTTCATTTATTCAGATGGCTTGCCACTAAAGGAGAAATCTTTGAATAACCAGTGGTATTTCCGTGAAATAAATACTGTGAAGCAGATATGTGTTGTTTAAAATGTATCACCATGATGTAATATGTCAATGCTCAATTATACGTTTGCATACACCTTAAAAAATCCTGTCTCTAGAGAAAAACTGATTGTTATAATACTGCCTTTCAATTAAACCCACATCCTAGGCAATCTGAGTTCCAAATTCCTAAAGCCCTCCAGTTAATGTGTTCCATGTTGTGGGGTTAATTTACATAAAGTCTTGGAGCTCCTGCTGCACTGTTTCAAATCTTGGTAGCTTTGATATTCTCCATAGTGCTATACACAAATGTTATAAACTCGTTTTTACAGAGACAAGTTATGATTATCAGCAGGAATTAGATTCATACGGTGATCTCTAACCATATAGTACTAAAACATTATGCAGACCCCCTTCATTTTGCAGTCTCTATAAAACACATCTGTTCCACTGTATGTGTTTTGAAAATTAAATGTACTAATATCATTCCTACTGACCCGGCCGCCAAACTCACGGGGGAGAATTCCAGTGTACAACCCAAACTGTGTTGAGTCTTCAGATCTTTGGGGAGCTAGTAACTCACTTCATCACAGCAAAGAAAAATGAAAGAAAAGAAAAAATAGAAAAAGAAAATTTCTGAATGCATGTGCTTTCTTTTGATCAGATTGTAGAGAAATTTAGCCAATTATAATGAATTTAGACAATATTCCTCCTTGTGAAATTGTCAAGAGTCATAACAGTCTTCTCATTTCAGGATTGTGTAAAGTTTATGAGTCTTGCTTCATAACAAGGAGCATCCCTGTAGTAAATACTTTGTGGTGGACTGATTTATTGCAGAGGATCATAATTGGGGAAAGGAAAAGCTAGTATTCAAATTTAATATTAACTTACTGTACTAATAACAGAAGGTCTTGATATATTACATTTGTTTTGACAGAATTTATATTGGACTCATTCATTTGAATGCTTGAAATAAAACTTCTGCTTGCATAGGCTCTTATAGGATCAGTGCTGTCGAAGATGCAACTAGAAATAGCAAGAGACACAAAAAGATACAGAAAGTGAAAGCATAACTTTAAAATAAGCTTTTTATGTCCAATAAGCCAAACTAAATATTCTTCTTTGTATTAAGATAGAGTAAAATGACATCGTTTATGCATTTCAGCTACTCGCAGGATTTGGGACTTACCCCAGTTGCAAGGTGTATTCCATTCTCTTGTTTGACCCTCAAAAAAGCAATTACATTCTTTAATAATGTATTAGAGCACTAAGGTTCAGTTTTAAAAATAAAAAGTAGCAAGCCCTACAGATAAGCAGAAACATATTAAAGCTCATCCATTTTTTTTCCCCTGCCTATTTGCCACTGACCCAAAGATAGGATTGGTTTGAATTGCGAGAAATCTGTAGACTTTGCTTTGGTTACTTTCCTCAGCCTTGCACAATGGTTCTCCAATTTAAGTGTGAGGAAATTGTCATAAAGCATTTGTATATACAAAACCATGTGTATTACACTTTAGGGGTTACTGAAGGGATTTTCTATGGTAATTTTAACTCTGGACAAGTTTTGCTGCATGTGCTACCTTCAGAAGCTAACTAAGGAGGTTTCTCTTGCCTTTACTTAGTCATGAGAGTTATTAACACATTCCCCAGAATCCATAAAATATACCTTTGTTATAATCATAAACACATTTTCAGCTATGAAGACATTTTCTGAAAACTCATAGTGTCCCAAAGTACAATTTTTCTCTTATTCAATGTTTAATATTGAGTATAAATTTTCCATAGATTTGTTTTTACAGATTTTTCATAACATAATTATTTTTAGAGATTCTAGTAATGTATTTCTCTATTTCTGTCTTTCTCTCTCCTTTATCTCTCATTGAAGGGAGAAATAAACAGCAACAAATTATGGACCATAGAAAAACTAAACATTTTAAAGTTTTAATTTTGTAACTGGATATATACAACACCTTAATGGCCAGACTGTATTTATTCAACTATAAACACAAATAAGCAAAATATTTTGCCTGTGAAATTTCTCTTGTCCCTTAAACACGCCATTATTTACCAGTCGCTGTTGAAATTGTTCATTACATGTTTTATTTCAGTACTTGCCTCTGCAAAGTTTTCGTAAGAATCATTACTACTTCTGATGCCTTATCTACCATCCCTTTGGCAATATCCACTAAGTAATTTTTCAAAGATGACCTTGGTATATCCTAACTTTGCAAAATTTTATGGAGTCTAGTTGATCTCTATCAAGGGGATCAGGAATCTTGATAGCTAGGAATTGATGATTTTGGCATCTATCTCTTTGATCCTTTGCCATTCTCTTTACATACTTCAAATATGTGGAGGATGCTTTTATAAAAAACTTTTTTCATGTCTTTTTTTCTTTTCAATGACATTGTGGTACTAACAATTTGGGCAAAAAGAATTATTTCTGGTGTATCTTTTTTATTATAAATTTAAGTTTTCCTGGAGGCTATCCTTGGAAATTTATATTATTTTAATACTGTGTTGGTCAATTTTATTTTTTAATTCATGTAATAGAACTGATAATGGATCTTAGAGATTTTCTATTTCTACTCTGTCTTTCAGCAAAGAGACTGGTTTTTGCTTTGACAAAGGGACAAAGAGACTGAGAAAATAAAACAGTTCAGCCATTTGTGACCCAAAGGATGAGAATCCATGTTTCATGGTTCTCAGCCTGTTTTTTCTAGGATACCAAACTTTGGAGCCTTTGAAGACTTCTTTATATTTTTGATTATGGTTTTCAAAAGTGAAGGGTAAGATAATCCATTGAGATGGAAAAACTTAAATATTATAATTTTTATTTATACTTGTTTAATCTCAAGCTTTTTAAAAAAAGTTCTATTTTTATGTGTCTCATATCAATAATAATAATAAAGTTAAATCCAAAGAGGGGCAGAGATTCTATGATGTATTTTCAATGCAAAGTTTAGAAAATATTGCTATAAATGGTGACCTAATGTCAATACTGACAATTATAACAATATAATCAACTGAAGTACTGACATTTGTTGAATGCACACAGGAAACTCAAGTTTTCATGTACGTTATTTAAATTAAACATTCCAACAACTGTGTAAGATTCTCTTTATTTTTCTTATGAAGATACTGAGACATAGCTAGATTAAATAACTTGCCTAAGGTGGAACTGTGATTAAAATTGACTTCTTTTGTATCCCCAAAATGCTACTCAAAGCACTGAATCATGGTTACTTCAGGGAATACTCTATTTGCTAGATGAGGATGATTCATCGCATATAAGAACCCTGTAAGGTAGCTCTGCTGGATATGATTCATTTTACAAGTTAGCTAAGTCAGTGGAAAATGTAATATAGCCGTGGGATTGATCTCATTTTAGTCAAATATTTTTCTTTTTCATTGAATGAAAACATTATAAAGATAATTCTACCAGAAGATTTCGAAATAAGGTCTCTGCAAATCTAATACATGAAAAGCTCAAGGTCCTATTACTCACCAGTAACATCTCTGCCAGCCGTGAAATGCCTGGCATAAAAAAAAGAGTGATAAATATTCGTGAATGAATACAACCTAATAGAGAGTGAATCAATGTAATTCTTTTTGTGCATCCATTCATCTTTGAAGTAGGTGTCATGCCTGTGTGTGTGTGTGTGTGTGTGTGTGTACTCCACACCTAACACTAAATAAACAGTGAATGCATAGAATGATATGAGTATTTGTTTTAGTGTAATTTGAAGGTTTACTATTTTGTGACTTTAATATGTTAGGTTTTCTTACATTGAGTGTAGAGTGAACATTTTAATAGGTTTTCAAGGGTTTGAATTGTCTAGTAAAGCATTGTTTACAAAACAGCGAAGATATGGAACAATAATTCTCCAAGGCATTTTTCTGACCTTCCTTCTTCCATTGTATCCTTCAAGTTGGCCATTTCCTTTGCAGTTCTGTGGTCGATTTGCTAGTCCAAAAATTTCTCATGGCATTATTTTGGTTCTGCTCAAAATTGACTCAGCTTTGTTGAATATAATTCTTTGTACATTTGTCAAAGAATATTCCAAGAAACACTATAACTAAAAAAATTGTCTATTTATTGTAGAATTTTTAATGTATATATTGCCATTGTGTTGCTCAGGGTCCCCCTGAAAAAAAAATCTGTGTAAAGATAATTATTTTGGACATAGTTTCATATTTGAGTAGCGAATTTAATGTAATATGAAAGAACAAAGCAGTAGTTTGGTAATAGTGAGTGGGAGGATATTAAGAAATTTGTTCATATTTTTGTTATAAGTAAGGAATTAAAAATTATGTTAGGACACTAAAATGGGTTTCAAAAGGCTGGTATAAAAATGCAACGGAACATGGAACACCATTTTGTAAAAGGACAGGGTTCGTAAAAGAAATACTCCAAACAAATAATCAATCTATAAATGAAATAGTTACCCACTGAAATCTTAACACCACTTTGCAGAATTATATTTTCCCAGCATTATCATGTAGCCACAGCTTTAAAGGCATCGTTCTAACTGAGGACCACCAACAAGAAAGAGCTGACTAAAATCTCTCATGTTCCAAAACCTACTTACCCTTTATGTCTCCTTATCTGTCACTTTCCGTTTTCACATTTAGCTTATTGAGTCTTTTAAGCAAGAATAGTAGCATAGTAGTCTCTCTTATATTCTTATAATACTTTATAATTTAAAAAGTAAGTCAATCCTCAGTAAAATCCTGTGAAAAATCAGGGAAGCTATTATTCCCATTTTATAAAGACAGAAACAAAATCAAATTGTCCTCTTGAGAAAAATAATTTGTGTTGAACTGGGACAGCCTAGTCTGCTGATTCCTTTTTCAGTGTTTTGTTTTCTTTTGTTTTGTTTTACTAGCTCTTTATGTCCCACATTACAGCAATTGCAATGTATATGCAGTACATCATTCTTAGTCTATTCACTAACTTACTAATGACACTTTTATTTTCTGTAAAATAGCTTTATGTTTTTGAATTCACAGTATCACTGTGTGCAAAGCTGGCTTTCAAAAATAACTCGAAAAATATTTTCTCTGCTGCTTTTATCTAGTAGCTATTTTTATTTGAAAGGGCCTAATTTAAAACTCAGATCAAATAATATATTCTACCATCTTGGAGGAAAGAAAATTATCACAGAAATAATAGACATATTAAGGAGAAGTGACCTAGCCAAAGATTTTTTTTTTCTGAAGTATTAGAATGAAAATAAGAATCTCAAGATAGAAAATTAAATGCAATACCATTCTCTGTTTTAGGAATATTATTATGTTATACAGAAAATTGAACCGTTACCTGGTAATATAAATTACTGAAGCTCCAATTCATTTCTTTAAGTAAACTCTTATTCTAATATGTCAAATATGGAAATCATTTTTAAAATACTCTGCATTTGTTACCTTTAAGCTTGAATGAGTTACTTAAAATTTCAGTTTCCAAAAATCAAATCCAGAAAATGAATATATATATTTTAAAGCCCAGGAAATTCCATTTGACTTAAAATATAAATCAACATCTTCTCTAGGTTTTTGGACCTGAGATTAATATTAGCAGAGGACCTTATGTACTATTTCATTGATATACTTACCTGGAGATTTTAGCATATATTAAACTTTTTAAATTATATTTTCGAATATATGAAAATGAAACAGAAAATGTGTTGTAATGCAAATAGATAATGCAATATCTGATTCTTTTTTGCCTGAGTCATGGGAAAATAATGAGAAATCAATCAAATTAAGTGTATACTTTGATCTTATCATTTCATAAGGAAAAAGAAAAATTATTGTTCCTGAAATGTGGAGATGTCATATCTTCCCAATACTCTGTATAATTTGAGCTCCTTCCCAGCAATTGATATGTTTTCTTTCATAATCTTTGCTTTAATAATTAAAGTGATTATCATCATCCTAATTATTTAGAGTGGGAGAGATGAGAAGTGGGGTGTTGATACAGGCTCACACCTTGCTTTCTAGCTTGAAAGCTAGAAAATATGTTCTTTGAATGTTTGTAGTGTTTATGTAATCAGTACCTGTGTTGCCAAAGCTTATTGAAAACAGCTGGGTGCCTGCTGCCTGCCTCTCCCTTTGTTGGAACTGTTGCCAGAACAGGTAGTCAAAAATGGAAAGTAAGGGAAAATTCAGGCATCTGGGGTGTCTCTCAGGAAAGCAGCTGTGGCTTCCTTAGGAAGCAGTCATTGTTTCCCATCAGCCAAAACTCTGTATACCCTTGGGTCCAGTTCTGACATGGCTGGTCCTGCAGTTTATGACTTCAGACTTAGGCGAGAAACTATTTGGGCAGTCCCATCTCTGGCAGAACACTGAGAGAAATCCCCCAAGCTGCCAGCCATATGTGGGCTGCTGGCCTTCTATTACCCTATGCTGGGAGGTTCCCGTTTTCTGGGGCTCTAATCATCCGTTTGACATAAACAAAAACAATACGAAAGGATCTTTTCAAAACGCAGCTTTTCAAGATAGACTGCCCTATTTTTAAAACCAGACATCGCTGTTATTTCTGTAAACATGACATTTTTTTCCTTAAAAATGAACTCATTTTTTAAGAGACTTTTTTTTGTTTCCTGCATAGTAGATAAGGCCAAATAATTTGTTTAACGGCACACTAAAAATCTTGGATGAGCAGTGTTGAATGCTATTCTGCATTTGTAAACACATGCTCTTCCCAATTGAAGTTATTGTGCATCAAGTATTGAAAACTGCTATCCATGTGAGATGACTTAGACTCTTTATTTATGTCAGAGAAATGACACATGTTTTGCTCTTTGGGATACGCTGAAAATCAGTGTGCTGTGGTAAGACGATTGGGAGGAAGTGGGTGACACTGCCAGTCCTTGAACACAAAAATGACCTTTTGGTAGAAGATTAGGACTGAATTATTTTCTTTGTAATTTTTAATTACAACAAACCTCTGGTTTTAAAATGTAAATGCTTTAAATTTCAGTTGTCAGTAGTAAAAGGTATTAGAAAGGTGTAGTATTTGGATTTAGATTAAATGTCGTGTTTCTCATCATTCAAGAGAGTTCTGTTAGGACTGTTAAGGACTATGATGAATCCAGCAACATCTTGTTCAAAAATCTTCTGTTTCAAAACATGCTGGTTATGAGGCAAACAATTTTGTGCTAATGTTAGGCATACTCAGAAAAATTAAATGAAATTGTTTCTAGTTGTAGCCAGAACTTATTTACAGACATATAAGAGTAAAATAAGAAAATGAATGAATTTTTAAATTCACAGAACTATCTTAGACTTCAAAAAATAGTGCTTTCATAGCTTTCAGAGTATGGGGGTCAGGTTATTTTTAACGGTTTGCCCATCAGTAATTTTAAGGAATTAAAAAATCTCAGCAGAAGGTCATGCTAGTTACAATGGTCATCAGATGCCTTGTTATTTTTCTGCTCTAGTTTTATTCCCAATTTTATAAAAACTAAAACAGACCATTCTTAAAAGTTTTCATAGCTCTGATTTTTAAAAAAATTTCTTCTCACATCCATAAAAAGTAAAGAACATGAGGTTCCATGGTGAAAACCAGAGGAAGATTATCGGTGGAAAAAGATTATTTCTCTAAAATGTACTTTTATTTACTAAGATCCTTTTGCCAACATGATGGTCAGTGTTTTTCCTAACGTTTCTTCTCACAAATGATAATTGGTCCTTTATTAATTTAACCGTATTGTAACCTTCTGTCCATATATCCTTAATGTTTCTCCGCTGTAATGTTGAAGAAAAAGTCTAAAAAGTCACTCTTCTGTAGCATCAAGAACGTGGATGATTAGAAAAATAGAAATTCAAGCTTCAGGTTAAACAAGGTACATTTTCTGGACACCCTATGAATACACTTATGATTTATAAATCACAGACATAATTTATAAATCATGTCTAAGAAAGTTTGGTTGTCTTTAAGTTTTCTCTATGTGTTAGTTGTGATACATCTATTTTCACTTTATGCTAGTGTCTACATACCTGTCCTTTTGACAAACTTAAACCAAAAATATAATAATCTAAACTGGAAAAAATTGAGAAGTTAGGTCAGAACATCGAGAGTATGTGTATCAAAATATTTAGACATTCTCCAGGAAAATAATGTAAATAGAGGTGTATTAGTGTTTACAAGGAAAGACAATCTAGTAGTTATTCAAAAACAGCTTAAAAATCCACATTATTGGATTGTCATACTCTTAGAACAAGGGTTGGTAATACTGGATTTTTTTAAGGCCGTCTATCTTGTAAAAATATTTTATTCATAACTTCTAATTCAAAGATGAAAAATTCACAGATGTTTTTGAGAAATGTAGCATTTTCACTTTATGCTAACTATGGTTTATACAATTTTAACCAGATGGGTGTACAAGTACAGTAGCTAATTCATGCCAACTGTATTAAAGTATATTCTCTGGATTATAGGTAAGCTTTGGAAACATCTAAGTGACCTCCAATTTTGTGACTAATATTTATGTTTTTCAAATGTTATCATGACAGTTTAAATGTGGTCTGGATGAACAATAGGCTTATCTACTGTAGTATTGTCCAAAATGATGCACACTTTGTTAGACAGTTTAGACTTTTAGAAGTGAGTAAATAATCGTATATAATGAAAGATGATTACCTCTGGGGAACTGAAATAATGGTTGAAATGAAAGATTCTGCATTTGTTGTGTAAATTAAGTGACTGCTTTTTGTTATTCTAAGTGTCTTTTGCTACCATTGAATAGTAAAATAGTGAAAATCTTATACTTCCATTTTCAGAGTTCAGCTGAAAGAGTGAAAACTCTGTTTTAATATGTATTTTGTATTTATCTTTTTAAAACTTGATTGTGTTATGTTTAGTATTTTTTCCTGTTTAAAAACTAATATCAGTAGATATTTATTGACTGAAGGAAATACATATTCTTTTCAATAAGTTGTTAACACATGACCATTCACATAAGCTTTCTTTTTATGTTGTTTTTCCTCAGCTAAGAACTGTAATATATATTTACAAACTAGTGTAATAGTGTTGATTTAAAATTTAGGTAGGAAAAAATCTTTAAAGGCCTCATATTAAGCAATGCTGTGATTGTGATTCTCTCTTGAATGGGGTATAGAAATAAGCACAAAGAGATAATGAAGATTTCCAAGTAATAGATGCAGGATCTAGAAATTATTTCTCTAATGTTTTCTTTGCCTTTTTCTGAATATGAATAATATTTTGGTAATGTATAAAATGTATTCAAAGTAAAAATCAACAATTATCAATTTCTTATAAATTGGCATTTGTGAAAGTGGGTTCTTGTAAAATTTTAGAAAAAAATCTATAATTATCTAATATCTTCCTGATGTTTCCAGTTCATAAAGAGCTATAGTGCATTTGGCTCTCAATTCTATTCTAGTTCCATTGTGCTTATTTGTCCTCTTGCACTAATAAGAAATAGAGATATTTTGTAGCAATCCAGGTTTGATCTCTCTGGGTTCTTATCTGTATAGCAGACAATGGTCATCTCAAAAACCAAAACATTGTGTTAAAAAGTATATTTAAGAAAGGATTAATTATAGTTTTCTTTAAATAATTTACAAGAAAAAAACTCACCTCATCCAAAAGTGGGTAAAGGATTTGAACAGACACTTCTCAAAAGGAGACATTTATGCAGCCAACAAACATATGAAAAAAGTTCATCATCACCGGTCATTAGAGAAATGCAAATCAAAACTACAATGAGGTACAGTATCATGCCAGTTAGAATGGTGATCATTAAAAAGTCAGGAGACAACAGATGCTCGAGAGGATGTGGAGAAATAGGAACTCTTCCACACTGTTGGTGGGAGTGTAAATTAGTTCAACCATTGTGGAAGACAGTGTGGCAAATCCTCAAGGATCTAGAACTAGAAATACCATTTGACCCAGCAATCCCATTACTGGGTATATACCAAAGGAGTGTAAATCATTTTGTTATAAAGACATATGCACATGTATGTTTATTGTGGCACTGTTCACACAACAGCAAAGACTTGGAACCAACCTAAATGCCCGTCAATGATAGACTGGATAAAAAAAAAATGTGGCACATATGTACCATGGAATACTATGCAGCCATAAAACAGGATGATTTCATGTCCTTTGCAGGGGCATGGTTGAAACTGGAAACCGTCTTTCTCAGCAATGTGACACAAGAACAGAAAACCAGACACGGCATGTTCTCACTAATAAGTGGGTGGTGAACAATGAGACCACATGGAAACAGAGAGGGAAACATCACAGGGAACTAGATAGAGGAGGGATGGCACTAGGAGAAATACCTAATGTAGATGACGGGGTGATGGATGCAGCAAACTACCATGACATGTGTATACCTATGTAACAAATATGCACGTTCTGCACATGTACCCCGGAACTTAAAGTATAATAAATAAATAATTTAGAAAAAATACTGCATGTTTAATGTGCTTCCTTTAAAACAATTCTTACTGTTGTGATTGTTATAGTTCTATTAAATAATCAGTTATCTGGTATTTTATAAACCTCAGTGATATTACAGAAATAATTTTTCTGAAAAATGTACTCTTCTCTTTAGGGCCAGTGTATACCTTTGTTAAGAATACAAAATAGGTATTCTAATTCTTAACAAACTTTAGGGAAATTTTAGGAAACAAGTATGTAAACCTATATTTGGCTGAAAACTTATACAATTGACCAAATAGTAATAACTTTTCAATTGGTTGTAAAGTGACTAAGTCTGATATCTTTACAAAAATGCCATTTTACACTTAAAATAAATCCAATTCCTTCCTTGACAAAGTAGAGTAAGTGACTTGACCATTCAACAAAATGACTTAGCTCATTTAACGTGGTTATTCATCTTATTAGTGATTCTGGCATATTTATGTAATCATACCGCTGCTGCAATACATACAAAATTGAATAAGATACAGCTTGGTGAGTGTTTCCTATCTTAATCTTTGTGACAATAAATACATGTTTGGAAGACTAAAAATTTTGGCAATTTCAGAGATTTCATTTCTCTTTTGAATAATTATTCAAGTACATTAAATCTCTCATTTTACTTGCAAGTTTGTCTAAAAGCTAAATTATTTGAAAAGTCTTATTTTATCACTTCCACAAAGGCTGTAGGAGATTGCTAGCTAGTTGTAATTAAAACTCTCCACTGCTTAAGGAGACATTTTTCTTTTCTCTTCAGGTTGCTTAAGGTTTAATATAGAAAGTGGATTAAAACCAGAATAGACAGATATGTACATAGGTATAAGTCAAATCTAACAGGTTTCTTTGTACTTTGAGGGTTTGCAATTTGAGAGCATGCAACAAGCACATAAATGCCTCTTATAATACTATTCTGTCCTTTAAGATTAGATGCTGGATTTGCTCATCATTAGAGCCATTTTGAATTAAGTCTCTTAAAATACAGACATAAACCTGGGTGAGATGGCACATCCCTATTGGCCCAACTACTTGGGAAGCTGAGATGGGAGGAATGCTTGAGTCCAGGAGTTGGAGTCCAGCTTGGGCAACATAGCAAGACCTTGTCTCTTAAAACAAAAGCAACACACACACCCCTCCCCACCCTGAGAGGAGCAGCAGAATAAAATGCCAGTCACCACTAGGCTTCTGATATGGATTAGTGACAGATTAGCCACCTGCCAATTGATGAACTTTTTGGAAAGGCATGGTGGAAACGTGACAGCATCTGTACAGGGCAAAGTTCAGGCATCAGAGTTGAGGTTCCTGGGAAGTCAAGGAAATAGCCTGAAGACAAGGACCACTAATGATGTGTTAGTGCAAGGAGGGCTTGACACTAAGAATGAACTTCCTCTGCTTTATATTTTGAATCCAGCTGTTAAAATCATGGGGCTTGCCTAGAACTAGGATAAAATAATTGTGCATTGAGTTTGTATATATCTGGAAACATCATATCTGGAGATTAGAGATGAATATTGCAAAATAAAAAGTCTACAGTTTTCTTCTATTCTTCTACTATCCTAGGTAGGAATTCTGTCTTTATTTAACAAATGTTTAAGAAATGTGTTAATGAACTATGAAGTAAAGTGATACATTCAGTCTAATCAATGAAGGAGAACTAAAATAAATGGCTTAATATAAAAATCAAAAGAACAGTTGGACAAAGGAAAATTTTAAATGGAGTGACTACAGTAATCAAGTGGTTATATTGATTCTACAGTAAATAATTTTCTGGCTTAAAATTATATGTCCAATGTATATTTGGATCTATTATGCCTTATCTATGATACATAAAAACATATATATTCTAAAATATAAAATCAACTGTTTTCTTCTACTGAAATATTTTCTAATGGAATGGTGAATATTTCAGAATCACATAGTTTTAGAAGGACACATTTTATTTTATTTCTATGATCTTGTGCCAATCTGGATTTTATTATATGTAAAAACTCCAAATTTGTTCTTAAGATACTGATTGTGAAAAGGTCTCAGAAGCCTAGCAGTTACTGACACAAGAAAAAACAATAACTAGGAAAATCCAAGTGATGACTACAAAAAGGAAATGAATTCACTATGAATGTTCATATTCTTTGAAATGATTTCCTAGGTTTTGCAGTTAGATTTTCTTGGGGTTACTAGGTAAATGTGAAACATTATTCTAGCTCTGATATTTAGTAGTTCTGTGATTCCTTGGTAATACCACATGAATTTTGAGTTCCCACTGTCCCATTGCCAAATTGGATACCAGTACTCCAAAGTTTGTCATGAGAATTGGGTGACATAATCTAATAACGGCCTGTAGCACAATGCTGGCCTAAGCAGAGGTCTCCAGTGCACATCAATACAATTGGATCCTGAGCCCTAGGCTTAACCAGTTGTACATCTCTTTGAAGGGATAAGACATAGGAGCCTGAAACAAGCAAGCAAGCAACCAAACAAAATAAGACTGTGAACTGCAGCACTGCGTTTTTGGTAGGAATTTAAAAGCATCTCAGATAACTGAAAAGAAGGTTTTTGTGATTTAGTTAGAGGTAGGTCCTAGAGAATAAAGGATGTGAATCACAGTTTCAAAGGTGGAAGGATTTAGTGGGAAATGGTGGATTAATAACAAGGCATAACTAGAATTGCAATCTCTTCCACTTTCTCTTTAGGTAAAACTTTTTAATAGTACTGGGAGTTGAGATGAAAGTATAGACAGTCTAGGGGAACTGAGAGTGGAAAAGAGGAGAATTACGAGATTTATGAGAATACTCTGAAAACTTTATATACAACTTTGAGGTTTCACTGAAGTAATTCTCCTCAGCCTTCCCTCAGTGAGATTATCCTTGTGACTGTACAATAAAGACTTCTATGGCCAAATATAGTTTAGATTCCTCCACCCTGCACAACACAAGGTATCTATTAGTTGCCTGATGGATATTCTTGATCTAAAGTAAATGATTTACTCTGATATTATAGATTCATCATCTCTCACTGGAAAAGCCACCTTCTCAGCACCATTCTCAGCATTAACCCATTTTCATGGACAAGTGCTGCAACTCACTGCACGAGTCTTAGAGCTTTCACAAATACTACCCCCATCGCTGTATTATTTTACCTGGCACCACCAGAAGAAATCCCATGAGGTCATTTCTCTTGAGCTACAGTCAAAAGAAACAAAATCAAAACCAGCCTTTAAATATATTGTATTTGACTTCTGAGGCAACTCCAAAATGTTAATATTATTCTTGATTTCTCCTTCAATTTAACTGCTGATTTTATTGGTAATATTTTTCATATTGTGGGTGTTGTATGCTAAAAGGAATGCATGAATTTGTAGAGGTGCATCAAACTGGCTAATGTGAAGGATGGTGGTTCTCTAGAAAGATCCAGGAGGTTCATATGAAACTGGACAGCCCACTCGTAAATCTAAATATCCTTGTCTGCGAGCGATTTTTGGCTTGTTTGTATTTTGATTGTTGTTGACGTTTTTTCCTTATTCATGCTTTAATAGCAAAATCAGCATAGTTCAAGGTATTTTCTGTGAATTCACAGCTGTCCTCAGTTAACAGCCTTGACTTTACCACAGTTTCCTACCCTAGAATGCTCCCATGACTTCATCTTATTACTTAAATGTGCTCTCTTTGTATATTTTAGTGAATCTTCCAGGTACAGTGATATTCTTCTGGGGGAGAGGCATCTGGTCCTATTTTCATAGTTTGGAGGGGAAATATACACATATATGAAAAAATATGGAGAAATTCCCACACAGCTATCCCAATAAATCTGGTCGTTTTAGCATTGTTTGCTTTCATCATCATTCCAGTACTCCCTGAACTCAAATGGTGATCAGGAAAGCAATCCTATCGTTTTAATTATTAGTGCTTAGGTAAGAGCAAAGGGAATGGCTTGCTTTTGGGAAACTTGATGGTGCAAAGACGATGACCAGTACCTGGAGTGAACAAACTCAACGAACTTTTGAGGGTGCTTTAATATGATTTAGTTAAGTCTTCAGTGTGAAAGAAATTTGCAGTTACATTTTTACACCTGATAAGATCAGAAGACTGAGGAGGTAAATCAGCAGCAGTGTGAATTTAATTCACGTTGGGCGAAGTTCATAGTAAGGTAGATCATATTGCCTTGGAGGGATTCTTTAACCATGTTTTTATTTCTCCTATTCCAAAGGTTTCTTAACTTATGTAAGCAATTAGATCATTTAGCATAATACGTACAACATGCTGTACCCCAGATGTCAGAAGAAAGGTTTGAATATCTAACTTACTAGCCCCATTGCTTGAAATGACCCAGATTTGTGAAGATAAGAAAAAGCCACAGAAATAAAACTCTTAACTCCAGCTCCTGTCTTCACATGCCATGTTTTAAGTTAAATTGGCTAATTTCTATCAGTGAACAATTGCTACATTTAATTTAAATAACTTGACTGCCTAAAATGTCCCTGTTGATTTTCCTCTAGGGAAATATTTTTAATTCAGTTGAGCAAAAGTATTGATTCACTTCTACCCTTTTTTTCTGTTTGTGTTTTATTTCTTCAGATTGTTTTTTCCATTTGCATTGCTTTCTGGGGAGTTAGAAGCATGAAACAACTCACCTCTGGCCCTTGGAAATAACCTGAATTGGTACATTATTCTCTTCTTTTAATCAGTTGTCCATAACCATATTATGACTGCATATTAAAATGTAATTATCTTCTATAATGCTTATATGAACTATTTCTTTAATGAAAGGTAAAATTACTTATTTACTATTGTTTGCTTTTCACATTTGTTATTTTCTATCAAAATTAAAGTCAGTTGTGGTTACTTCCCCCCTTTGATGCTACAATTAAAAAAATTTCAAATATAATGATGTTATATTAACCAATAGCATATAAGACAAGTATAAAAAGAAGAGATAAAACTTAAAAAACAGTAAAAAAGAAGGAATATTGCCCTTGCATCGATTTAACAATGTTTCCTTTGATATTTGCTAAATTTATGCATAGATACAGATTTGTAGTCATAAAAATGTATTACATTAGTTGTCTTACTAAGGCCTCATTTACCTTTCCAAACCATATTACCTAAGGAGCTGCATTCCAGAAAAAGACATCAGGGAAAGAAAAATGAATAGAATGTGTCAGAATTAATGTGTTCAACTGGTTGCTTTGTCATACATTTCTCTAATATGCTTGATCAGTTTGTTTTGGCAGACTGAGCAGAAAGCAGCAATTCTGTATTACTTAAAATTGCTACAGCAATGTTAATTCTCTAAATAAAATTACCCAAGGCGTTGTGTGTACATTGTTCATTGGGATTGTAAAAATCCGCCAACTGTTTCATTAGGAGGAAACTGACAGGGATAAGCAGGATGAAGTCCAAAGAAGGAGGACTGGAAAAAGTTTTAAAAAATTATTTGTTGTTCATTTCTCCAATATTTCTTGAAATCAAGTTAAAATTTAATAATTTAATAAATGTAAATAATCAAAGATGCATGCATTAAAAAAAATAATGGTGTCCTTCATTGAGCTTTGCCTGTATTTATCACTGGGTTAAAGAGCCTGACTAGTAGATAATCTCATATTAGAAATATGTTATTTAATCTTTGAATGGACAAAAATATTGGAGTATTAAGAGAATCTGCAGGTGTCTGTGTGAACTCAGGATACAGAATTGTAGCACATTTAGTTTTCCAAATGGAACAACAGAGGAAAATTAAATTTTGCACGATGGAAATGTAACAAATTCTATCTCAAGTATCAGAAGTGGGTTTGGCTTTGCTTCATTCTTTTTACACTGCTTAATTTTACACATAGTTATAGAAAATATGTAAGCCTGTAACAAATATTAAATCCTGCTTTGGTCCCTTACCAACTATTTTTGCAGTTTTTGTGTGTACAGAATCATGTTACAGTAGGGAGCCCTCTGCTGGCTTGAAATTATGAAATTTAAGATCTAAATGTTCTCAAAACCCTGATTTTACATTCTAGAGACTTTTCAATGTGTAAAACACATTCTTTAGTAATGGCAAAGGGAAAGATACTTTTTGCTAATCTTTAAATAGTTGTTTAGTATGTCAGAAGACCTTAATGGTTTCCCAAGGGATGATGCATAAGTATGTGTATATCCTTTTGTAACTGGGTGGCGAGACAACAGGGGCTCAGCTCCCTCCCCGTGGTCGCCGAAGATGTAACCAACAGGGTGTGTCCAGGTTCTTGGGCTCATTTGCCCCAGGAATGGGGAAAGGGCCCTCGCAGCCCAGTGAGCTTACCAGTTCAAGTAAATATCGGACCCAAAGAGTTTAGCAGAAAGCAATTTATTAAGCAGAGAGAGAGCGCGCGTTCCGACACTGCCATGGGAGGGGAATCCAAAGGGTATATCTGTGTAGGGAGAGAGGGAGAGACAGCTCCCAAGTTGACATAGGAGGGGATCCCAGAGAGGGAAATCCGCACAGGAAAGGGGCGGTGGTCTTTTAACGCTGGAGTTATTCCCGCTCCATTCATGTTCTTGTCCAATGAGGGGAGTTCTTTCAAACTTCCTCTGCAGTGATTGATCTTTGATTCTGATACTGGATTGGCTGCTAGGTCCACAACAGAGGCCCTTCCTCCCAGAGCTTTTCGCGGGCTTTTTGAACAAAGGCGCACACCTGGAATTTCTACCTAGCCAGCGGGCTGGAAAGTCAGACAGAGAACTCCAGGTTCCGAATGGGGACGCGGGTGGAGGCAAGGCGCTAGGAAGTTCCTGTTTTTGAAACCATGCCTCTTGCGGACTCGGTTTTCCTTAACACAGTCCCCTCTCTAATATATGTGAATTTATAGTAGTAGTCTAAAAATGTGTTTAATAATGGAAATGTTAATAAATCATTCCCCCAAATGATAAAAGATCCTTTTGCGCCAAAGTTCAGTTTTCTTTGAGTAAATTGAAATCTGTCTATTGTCTCTTTTCCCTCTTGGGTTTACCTCACTGTGATTGTGAATGGTTTTCTACTAGAAATACAGATATTATCAAGATACCAATTTGTGCCAGTGAAAGTAAGAGTGGTTACTCAATAGGTAATATTCCTGAAACCTCCTTCAAAAAATAATAACAGTGAGAAAATTACGACTGTGAGAAATCTGACCTAACAGACTCTATCTGGCTTCTAACCTCCAAGCTGTCCTTGTTTATTCCTGGGCACAGGCCAAGCTAACTTTGGAAGGAACTTAGTTTATAGTTTAACTTTGAAACAAAAATGATAACAGCCCTTTCCCAAAACAACTCCCTTCTTGCCTGGCGACCAGGCTGCTTTTGTAGGACTAACAAATTGGCCACAAAATTAGAAAATAGGCTTAGGAGTCATACAGCTAGAGGCCACAAGATTCTAAATCTCACCACTTGCTCGTAGGGATAACATCACTATTGTGAAACCTCAGATTGGTGCTTGAGGTATTTTTTAGCTCCTGTACTCCATGGATCAGCTGGCACCACTCAGATGGATAAACTGGCTCATCCGGTCTTGTGGCTCCCACCCAAGAACTGACTCAGCCAAGAATAGCTTCAAGACTCTATGATTTTTATCTCTGACCTGATGAATCAGCAGTCTCCATTCCCTGGCCCCCTACCCACCAAGGTATCCTTAAAAAATCCCAGTCTCCAAATTTTCAGGGAGACTGATTTTAGTAATAATAAACTCCAGTCTCCTATTCAGCTGGCTCTGTATGAATTAAACTTTCTGTATTACAATTTCCCTGTCTTGATAAATCGGCTCTATCCTGGCAGCAGGCAATGAACCCATTGGGCGATTTCATTCCTAGGGCCTCTGTGCGTTATTAACCAAGGCACTTGATTCTTCACTTTATTCTTTAATCCTGCTAATTTTCCAGTCCAATTTTCTTTCGCCAAACACTAATACATGATGACAGAACATACAGCTATTATTAATGTTGTAAATTGATCTTGAGTGATACCATGTAATTTATGCTTACTGGAAGGACTTTAACTGTCTCTCTCTCTCTTTCTCTGTCTCTCTGGAGGGAAAGTCCTAATAATAAGACTCATCAATTACTCACCACTTCTAATGGAGAGATGCAAATTGACTTTGCAAATCATATGAAGATATTTACTTTTCCTAATCCGCCCTAAGAAAGGCTAGAGAGAGGAAAGAAGCATTTGTTTACTGAGTAGTCCTCTATTAGTATTATTTGATTTAGTCTCTAGAATCCTATATTAGGAGCTATTAACATCACTTGACAGAAAATAATTTTGAGTCTTAGAGAAGCTAAATAACTTGCACAGGCCTATGAAACATAAGTGACCAAAATAAAATTTAAACTCTCTGAAGCTGAACATCGAAGACCATGATATTTCACCATTCCATAATGTCAGACATCTAAACTAAGCCTTTAGAAGTATAGGCCAAGGAGTTTAAGTTCAGATTAGTTTCTGTTCAGTTTGATGCTCCAAGATACAAAATTAAGTTCTCAGGATAAGTATTTTAGTTATAAGATTAGTTGACAAGGTGAATGAGTCTAGAACTTCTAAACCTTCTAAGAATGGTGATGCCCTAGGTGTATTTATATGATTGACATATGTCTTAAAGAAGCTACACGACCTTTCCATTTTCTCTAGAACTGCTCATTCCTGTAGCTTTATTGGTTGTGTCATTGACTTCCACATCATTTCATTCCATATTATTTTTGTTAAACTGAATCTAATCATCTCAAAGACCTGATATTTAGCAATATGTGCATTCCTAATCATGTATCAGATGTTCAATTAGTTGCTAAAATATATGAGCCCTTGTTATATCTAACATTAACAGCTTACATGATTATTTATTAAAGATTTCCAAATTTCATTTTTAGTGATTATATAATTTAATCCCTCAGTGTGGAATCTGCAAATAGTATCATTGAGTGGAATTCTTTAATATACGGTATACATTATAGTGTACAGTAATAGGATTTATTCAGGAGAGCAATAGAAAATAAACTTCCTTTTTAATGTCTCCCCCCGCCCCCGCCAAGTTCTCATATTCATAGACTCCAGAAACCCAAGATAAAATGGTAAAAAACAGACAAGTTTGGCTTTCAGAATCTTAAGACTTTTTTGATGTTACAATGTTCAGCAACACAATGGAAGCAGCTTGGCTCTATCTTAAGCCTGCCTCAGTAATAATAATAATAATAATAATAATAATAAAAGACAAGTTCTATCCATTTCTATCCATTATCCATTATTAGGACATTTTTTAAATCTCACCCCAGTTCTGCCACCCTTTTTTCTGGACATCATAACAACTTACATTCCTTCCTCTCCAAGACACAATTAGAAAAAAATTAGCAAATTTAGCAAGCATTGATGTTTTTCTCCTGCAGATTGTGTCTTCTTTTTGACATTCTACAGCTCTAGTACTATTTAAGTAAAAATTTTCAACCACCCCAGGCACTCTGGTATCCATGAATCATAATAACTTCATTCCTTGGGCATGTTCTTCCTCTGTTTTTACAGCAGTGAGCCCAAAATTATAGCCTGTCTTGATTTACATCACAGAAACAGGCAGAAGCAGTCTTTGCCTTATGCATCAGGATTACCTGTGAATCTTTTTAAAAATGGAAATTATGTTTGTAACACTGACTCTATAAGATTGAGGACATGCCAAAGAATCTATATTTTTCAAACCTCTGGCAGTGATAAGGTGCAGAAGCTACAGCCAAACTAGAATGAAACAGAACTTCTCTAGTCCCTCCTGTCAAGTTTCAGAAATATGCAGAAAAGTTGTACAGTGTGAGAGAATATTGTTTTACAGCAAAGATGTTAATTAAGAGAGGTGGTAATGATTAAGTAAGCATGGATATTTAGACATGGCACCAAAGTTTTCTGTTTCACATGGGATCATTTTGCATACATTTTAAAAGAAACTGAACCAGCCAGGCACGGTGGCTCACACCTATAATCCCAATACATTGGAAGGCCGAGGCAGATGCATCACCTGAGATTGAGTTCAAGACCAGCCTGACCAATGTGGTGAAACCCTGTCTCTACTAATAAAAGTACAAAAATTAGCTGGGTGTGGTGTTGGCACCTGTAATCCGAGCTACTTGGGAGCCTGAGACAGGAGAATCACTTGAACAGTGAGCCGAGATCCCACCACTACACTCCAGCCGGGTGACAGAGCAAGACTCCGTCTCAAAATTAAAAAAAAAAAAAAAAAAGCGGGGCCTGGTGGCTCATGCCTGTAATCCCACTACTTTGAGAGGCTGAGGCAGGTGGATCACGAGGTCAAGAGATCGAGACCATCCTGGCCAACATAGCGAAACCCCGTCTGTATACTAAAATAAATTAGCTGGGTGTGGTGGCGTGCACCTGTAGTCCCAGCTACTCAGAAGGCTGAGGCAGGAGAATTTCTTGAAGCCGGGAGGCAGAGGTTGCAGTGAGCCGAGATCGCATCACTGCACTCCAGCCTGGCGCGTGGTGAAAGAGCTGGACTCTGTCTCAAAAATAAATAAATAAATAAATGAAAGAAAAACGGAGCCAGAAAATGTAAAAACTATGTAAGCATCAGCAAGCTGGAGAGTGAATGAAGTTAGGGCAGGGAATGGAGATACGATTAAAAAGTATTTTCACCATAGGTCCTGTTTGTATTTCTCTGAATTTTCACTTTTAATGGAAGATTATACATAATGGTAATAAAATAGGAGTTAGGAAGAAGTTATTTAGGCAGATGGTGATAATTCCTCAATAAGGTTTTCCTTTTTAAGAAAAGCAGCCTCCAAATCATTTTTTTTTTTCAAACAAAGAGCAATCGGTAAAATCAAGCTGCAGACATGGAAAGGCAAGCTAGAAGTTTGCCCAGGTAAATGCCAGCAGTTGTGCCAACAGGAAAGGGGCTACCTGGGGACAAGGCATGTTCAAAATGGCAGCTTCATCTTCCCTTTTTTTGCCAACCGCATGTACAGTAAAGAGCAGACAACATGGCGCCAGCGAAGTACAAAACTCATTTGCATACTAAAAAGATTAGGGTGGAGTGCCCGGCTTCCCCCAGTGCTATGTAAATATCATACTCAGCCCAGCCAATCCTTGGGCCCTATGTAAATCAAACACCACCTCTCAAGCCAGTCTATAAAACACCATGCACTTCACCACGGGCATGGAAGACCCACTTGGGCACCCCTCTCTCTCTGCAGGAGAGAAAGCTATTCTCATTTCTCTTTCTTTCTCCTATTAAACACTCTGAAACTCTCTTCTTTGGTGTTTCCCTGTCCTTACTTTCCTTGGTATGAGTCAAGGAACTTCAGGTATCTACCCCATACAATGACACTGCTTCACTATTAAAATATACAGGAGGGTTAGTTTTGGTAGATCCCTGTTTTACACTTGCAGTGTCTTCCAGGGTCTCTTGTAGTAGTGTGAGGATGCATGCACACTGAAAAGAGCTCTGCCTGTAACACAAAGTTAAATATAAAAGATGTCCACACGTAATGGTTTCCGTCCTCCCCTCATGCTATTCAGGCAAATCCAACTAACACATTCCTTTCAGAGACATTAGACAAGTGCAACTAACACATCCCTTTTCCAGACAGTGCACAGCATGCATTTTAACTTGCTGGTAAAATGATGTCTGCTGAGACAATCAGAGTCTAAAGCCGGCTAATTCTCTCTAGACAGGGGGTATTGGAGATCATCTAAAAATGGCACCTGGCAGCCACATGGCACACTAGGAAACCTTGGCTTGGCCTACCTAATAGGCTGTAAGATGCATAAAATCATCAGGCTGCCATGAGCCCCTCGCTACCAAATTAATAACTCAATATTTAGTAAGCTAAGTACTGATTTGCTTTTGAAGAAAATTTATGCTAAACACATAATTTGCATGAAATGTTTATCAACTTATATTATTCACAGGGTGGGGGAAGATTAGTGATATTACTGATTGCACAAAAACTGGAAGATGTAAATGTGCTAAAGAAGCATCAGCATCTATTTCAAAAGTTTGTACCCATTTTAAGATATCCATGCTCAAAGGCAAGGATCTAACATATCCAATTGCAGAGGGCATATGCACGCTCTGAAATTCATCATTATTTAGAGTGAAAGACCCTTTTGAGTTATTTTACTTATAATATATATTTTTTATTTCATTTATTTAATCAATACAATTTTCTTGTGCACAAACAAAAAGTAGTAGCAATTAATGTGCTAGCAATTCAGCTAATATCAATCATGAATCAGTATGT
Organism: Cebus imitator; assembly: GCF_001604975.1. NCBI lineage: Eukaryota > Metazoa > Chordata > Mammalia > Primates > Cebidae > Cebus > Cebus imitator. The sequence continues at coordinate 580,787 of NW_016107902.1, forward strand.
TCATTCAGTTAATGGAACTGAAGTAATTTTTTAACAGCCTATCCCATGAAATGTGAAACGTCTATCATTATTACAAATTAAAAGTTTAATACTGAAAATAAAATTAATTTGTTTTGCGGTGATAGTATGAACAGAAATTTTGGTGGATTAGTATGATACAAAGCAGTATTGTTTCTAAATTAAGAGATTCTTAGAAAAATTGCTTGAAATTGCTTGTGTTGGACATAAAATTAATAATAGTATTCAGAGAGGTATATTGTCAAAATTTAAAAATATTTTATATATACAAAGTTGCAGATTGCCTACGAATTTGTTGGAAAACAGGTTAAATGCAAAAGAATACATCAACATGAAAGTATGTTTTGTTGCCAGACGTCAGGTTTTAGAAGTGAGTAAAGCTTTGCAGAATAATTTTGTAAATCAAACCTGTGTCTTCTCATGTTACTGAACTTTATGATAGAATCTGTCAAACTTGGTTGCATTTGTTTAAAACTAGTTGGAGATCTTTAGACAAATATCAATGAAAAGTGACAAAACTTTTGTTCACAAAGTTCTTAGTGAATTTCACTTATTGAAAACCAGCTTGCAAACAGGAAGATATTGAAATTGAACCCTATTAAACTAGAAAAGGACTGAACAAATTATATAATAAGAGTTCAGACTTCAAGTGAGATTTAGCCCTTATACCCAAATCGAAGCTTGAGAATATTGATGAAGCCTCTAGTTCAAAAGAGATAAATTTATATACCAAAAAGGAACAGAATTTTAAAGCCTATAATTTCTCAGCTTCTAAATTTGGTAAAACAATTAACAAGTAATAAATAAGACCAATTACTTGATACATTTTGCTTTTTAAAATATTTTTGATGTGTTACTCTAAATGTAGGTAAAAATACAAGAGCTATGACATATGTTGGAGTTAATTATTTATATCATTTAACAAGTAAAAAATTAGAACAGAAAATATACATTTACTGTATTTTTAAACTTGTTAGATACTTCATTACCTGTAAAGAGAGTATTTTCACAATATAAATGTTATACAGAGAAAAGTCATTTGCAAGTGTCAACACTTTTGATTGTTTTAACCATAAGATGAAACTTTGAGAATAAAGATAATTTTATTTTAAAATTCAAAATAATAAGATCATATTAGCAACATCTTCAAAAAATACCACTGACATGCTATTAAAGATCGACGTGACTAAGAAAACTGATTATTGAGTATATATTAAAAATAATTATTCTGTTTTTATCATTTTTAATATTCTATTATTAAAATAGAAGGTTTTTAAAAAATTTGCTTTGATGGCATTGAAACAGGAAAGTTTCCTGACCCCAGGCTGGGACTTGTGACAGAAGTGTGGCTAGTTCGCTTGACCAGTGGTGCTCAAACCTCTTATGGGAGGGGGAGCACACAAATGGGCAGGTGCAGGAGGCAGGGAGAGTGCTTTGGGGCTCTGGCACCACAGTAGCATCTAGGGGTGTGTTGCAATTAATGCTCTTTTAGCAGTTGCTGTCTATGGATGTTGAAGTGTTAATTGGCTCAGTGGAGAGTCAGGGTGACAGCCTTTTATACTCTGCCCTCTTGGTATCTGGGTCTTTGTCCAGTGTCCAGGAAGAATCAGATCACATATACCTGAAGGATGATGAATGTGAGGATTTTACTGAGTGATGGAGGTAGCTCTCAATGGGTTGGATGGGGAACTGGAAAGGAGATGGAATGGGAAGGTGATCTCCCCATGGAGTTTGGCTGTCCCATGGCTGATCTCCTCTCCAGACATCTCCAGCCAAACTCCTCTCAATGTTCAGACACTGCTTCTCTTTTCTCCTCTCCTGTGCTTCTCTGCCGCTCTTCCACTCTTCTGCTTGTGGACCCTGGGGTATGGATTTTTTATGGATACAGGATGGGTGGCATGGTGAGCCAGGGTGGTTTTGGAAAAAGCAGCATTTGGGGAGGAAAACAGGGATAACTTCTTATTTAGGGTCACAGTTTCCAGGCTTGTGGGTGGGTCCTTTGATGGGGAATCCCACTGTCCTGTCCTCTCTCCATATTAACATGTTTTTTTTATTTTTCATTTTTTGAAAAAAACTTATTTTTAGAAATAGTTTTGGATATTCTATTGTGTAAATTTGCCAACATATTAAAACAGATTTTTGATGAATAGTTGTGTGTGTGTGTGTGTGTGTGTGTGTGAGAGAGAGAGAGAGAGAGAGAGAGAGAGAAAGAGAAAGAGAGAGAGAAAGACAGAGAGGGAGAGAGTGAGATAAAGATTTTATTTGATCAATAATTTAGATAGTCACTCTACCAATAAAACCTATGTAAGCCATTCATAAATATACTAGAGACAGGAAAATTTTTTTACATCATTTAACACTACTTGATGTGTCTATGCTGAAGAGTCAGAAGTGGAGTTAAGCATTTTCAATATCTTACATTCTAAACATACTAGGCAAATAAAAGAATGGATGACTCAGTACCTTAAAAAAATTTAATGGTAAAGTGATTTTAAAAATCTGAACTAATTTGTTGAGACACTTGAAGAACAATGATTTTCATCATTGAACAGTTTCAAGAAGTCATTCAATTTGATGAAGACTTACTTTGTAGCCCTAAGTTATAAGAGATTCAATTATTAATATGTAAAAGATATCCGATGAAAGTTCCTGTTGAGTAGTTTGGTGTTCAGCCTCTACTATGTCATCTGACTAAGGCGGTGTTTCCAAATTTGTGGGCTGAAGTTTATCTGCATCAAAACACCTGCTACCTCCAGGGCCCCATCTTAGACTGCAGTTAACCGGACCTCAGGTTCTGGTATGTGTACAAATACATAGCTTCCCAGGGGGATAATGTGCCACCTAAAATATAATAATCCGTGTCCTAGAGGGAAAGAGGGTTCATATAATCTCCTATATTTAGCATGAGATAATGTTAGTTGGTAGCATTTCTTGTGACCAGAAGCTTCTTTGCATGTTTGTGATTGCTGATCCTTGAATGGCCTAAAATTTTCTTTCCTATTCTATAAAGAAACTGTCCTTTTTCTATTTCTTTAAAATATAAATTTTATATAATATTTCCAAGGAAATAGCCAACATCACCTTTAAGCTCTTTAAAATAACTTTGTTCCCAAAGAAATGACTTAATTATTAGTACACATGTAGTAAGTAATCCATTTATTGGGTTTCTTGAAGATGAATTTTGCTTGGTTGCAGAAATCAAAGGTAGGAATTGTATTTAGACCCTCTCGCCAATTTAGCCACTTACTAGATGTGTGACCGTGAACAGACATGGGAAGTGAATAAGAGGTCTTTAGAAAACAAGGCACATAACCCAGTCTGGTTCTTAAGTAAAAATTGGGAGCAATGGTCCAGGTCATGTCTGTGCTCCCTTGCAACTCTGACTTTCCTGTATCAGTTAATCCAAATTACTTCTATATTTTAAAGTAGTAAAACTCTTTTAATGAGATTTGGACTACTCAATAATTTGTATTTCATTGGTAATGAATTAATGAGGTTTTATTTCATAGTATGTTCATTAGAATCAAGTCAATGGGGACGACCTTAGAAAGAAGGGAATCAAATGATTCAAATGCAAAAATAAAATTTCCTTCATTCCTTTAAGAATCTTAGAACAGTTTTACAAATTCTAATTCTTATTTTTCAGACATACTTCCCTTTCGGGTGCCTACTGTCCTTTCCCTGCTGTATATTTTATTCTGTTACTTCTATTTCTTCTAATTCCCTTATTCTTTCCACTATAGAGAATTCAAAGCTGTATATGAAGTATGGTCTACTTTACTCTCTGCATGCTTATAAAGGCTGCCGAATTTTGACTTACTAGTTGAAAAATTGCTTCTTTGGCCTTTTAATTCTTTTGGAAGAGTAGAGAATCTCAGGTAGTTCCTTAATGAGCATTTCTTCTGATATTAAAAGCAAACAGCTGTTCACTGTATATATAGCACTTAAAAATCTTGAGTACCTGGACTACACAAACACCTCAGGAAATTCAGGCCATTTGATACATATGGAGGTGGGTAGCCCCTTGGAGCACCAGGGAAGGTCCCAAAACACAAAAGGAAACTGCTTACTGTGAGTATTAAGAAAAATTTACGTTTTAAATTTATTATGAAATGTAAATGGTAAACAACGTACATTTAAGCAACTAGTATAATTTTTTAAAAATGTAAACCATCAGCTTAAAAATTCAACAAGAAATACCTTTTCCTATTGTTACATCTCTGTGCTTGAATATGAGAAGACAGGATCAAATCTAAAACTTGACTTACTTTAGATATTTTCATAACTGAAATTCAGTGTACAACTTTGTGTCTTGAGACCCTGGAATGGTATGGAAGGTGGGATGCACTTTGGATGTTGTTGATAGAAAAGAAGATGCTGTTTCTTAATATTTATTGGCTTATTTAACTTCAAAAAACAAAAAGTAAAGCATTAGCTGTTAATGTGCTGCTTCCAAAGCTAAAGGGCCTTGCAGTCACTTAAAAGATACCAGTTCTCTCTCACTGCCATTCATTGTTGAAAATGGAAAATCAGCCACAATAGCACCAAGTGGAGTTTCCTTCCAGCTCTTTGATGGAAGAGAGGCTGTAAAATGTTTATAAAATGGGAGCTCATTTTTCTAAGTCACTGGACAAGAAAAAAAATTCTTAAATCAAGATCAGTTAGCATCTATTTTTAGCAAGTCTTGCAAGCCACTATTTGTAAATTTCATTAATACTCAAGTGATTTTCCTCATGGCAATTCTTACTTCTCCCTGGATTTCACCCCTCATTGTCTTGGGATTTTCTTAAAGCCTTTTGATGGTGGCTCACCCTCATTTTCTCTAATGCTCCTCTTCTCATAATTCTCAGGAATTTAATATCCACATAAATGCTCTTTCTAGGACCCTTCAACATATTTTAAAAATGCTCTATCTACTAAATCAGGAGGGAAGAAAGGAAGAAAAGAAAAAAGAAAAAAAAAGCTCTTTCTGGAAGCCATCAACATAATTTAAAAATTTCCCCAACTTTTTAAAAGGCTACTTCTTCATCTCACTCCTGCTTCAAGCTAGCTGTTTTTATCTCCACTCTGTCATTTTACCACAAATTTCCTTCAAAAAGTTGTCTGTAATTATTGTTTCTAATTTCTCTCCTCTGATTCTCTGTTGGACACACTGTGATTTTGCTTTCATCCTCACTGTTCCACTGTTCTTTGAAAATTGCTCATATCAAAGTCAGAGCAATGCTCATGTTAACTCCAGTGGTCAATTCATGGCCATTACTTAGACTTCTTGATAGCATCTGACAATTACTAACAATAGTGTCTTTGAAATACTTTATTACTTCAGTTCAGACATTATATTTATCTACTTTTTCTATGAACTCATGAGCCTTTTTGGATGCAATTTCCTCATTTCCACATACTCTTTTCCTTTCAGTGCTCAGGATTTAGAACTTAATGCTTGAAAATTCTTAATTGTCTACTCTCACTTCTTATGTGTTATCATACAATCTCATAATACTAACCATATCTATAGGTTAAAGACACCAAAAGCGTATATCTTGTCCATGAATCTATCTTTAGTTACAGACTCACATTCTTATTGACCATATATTTATGTTTACTCCAAGTATGGTAATAGATATATTACTATACTCTGACAAGTGCAGTAACGGACATGAAATCTTACATAGCACTTACTAGGTGCCGGGTATTCTTCTTAGTATTTTATATTCATTAACTCATGTGATCCTCATAATACCCTTATGAGACAGATAGTAATATGGCCTTTTCTTGGCTGAGAAAACTGAATGCGACTTAAGCAGTTTGTTCAAAGTCATGCAACTAGTAATAGGACTGCTAAATTCAAACCTGGACCATCTGGCAACTGGGGCTGCAGAAACGTCAATAAAATCCATACTATTCATCCATTGAAGTTTTTGTCCTTCTTTGTGAACCTCTGTTTGACCCGTATCTGTCTAGCCAAGTGGCCAGTGGCTGCATTTGGGAAGTGGCCTTATTCATGGCAGTGGGTCTCATTTGCAAGTTTCCCAAGGAGTAAAAGGGGACAGTGAGTATGAGAACAGAGGTAAGGTATCTGGAAAGTCAAAATGTCAGCTGAGCACCATTAAGATTTAAAGCTAGTTGCTGGTGTGAGGTTGGAACCAGATGCATCAGGGGGCGAAGTTAACCCTTGTCAAGAATTTACGCAAGAGATCCTAATGGATGGTTAGCTTTAAACACCAACAAGACAAGAGGAAAACAGTCTGAAAATTAGTGGTAGCGATAAAAGGCCTTTCTTGACTCTTCTCCTCCCCTCTACTTGCATGGTGAATGAGCTCTGGGCTTCAGGAGAGAAGGAAGATGTAACAGAGTAAAGAGAAATCAAGACCAAACTCCTAATACACCATACAGATCCACATGCACTCTCATATACACTTGCAAATATTCAGTGCACACTTCCCACTGGCAGCAGGGCAAATTGGGGAAGGAGGGATACTGGAGGGGGAGAAACGCTCATGAAGTTTGCTTTTCAGATATGGACACTGTCGTGAATTTGTGAATGGAGAATATTTTTGTATGACTAAGGTGATAAAAGGATTTTTGTCAAAGAACATGTACAATACAACTGCTGCCCAAGATGTCATCCCAACGGCAAAGAGATAGCTCTGCAGAGAGGGTGGAGAGGCAATGGAGGAAATTAAAATACTTTCCTTTGTTATCTATGAGTCCTGCTTTTTCAGCATAATGGTGTCCCATATGCAATGTACAAAGAGGGAAGAATATCTCTTATGGAAAAATTTGACAATTAGAGGATGCAGTATTTAAGCTTTAAGTAGAATAAACAATAGGTGCTCTAATTTTCCAAGTAGCTGATGCTGTTATAGCAACTCTTATTTTAAAACAAGAAACAGGCACAATTCTATAAAATTTTCTAACATCGGATAGTTACCTTGAGACATCTGAAAGACTGAATGATAAGTTTCATTTATGTATTCCTTTACCTTTTTAAATTAAAAAGAAAATGACTTTAGAAACCACTTACATGGCTAGCAGCATGGGAAAAGCGAACAGGTCTAAATTAAATTTCTTCTCTATTTCAGCACTTTTGAAAGGCACGAAAGGAAATAAGACCAATCCAGAAACTTATTCTTTCTCTCCAATTTTTCCTTTTCCCACATGAGCCAAGCCTGGAAGTCTACGGACACATTAGGGAATGTTTCCACTGTGTGGGAGAAACATCTGCAGAGTGCGCTGGGACCACCAGAAGTGGAGTGAGGAGGAAGCGTGCGGGGGCGGTGGCGGCAGACAATGAAAGAAAATCTGGGAGGGGTTAGGCCCAAACGTCCAACTGAATTGCCTAACCTTTAGTTTACCTCTTGGGTTATATAAGAAGTCTAAGAGCTATAAAATTTATATTAAAAACAATTTTTAAATGTCAATGAAATAGAATTCATAGCATGCTCTCAGAATTCTTTCCTTCTGCAACTGTGAGAAACATTGTGCTTTGCACATCAACCTCTGTAGAGCCTAAGTTGGGTGTTTTCATGGGTTTCTTCCTACTCATTCTTTGCAGCCATTTGTTAACGTGGCCTTGCGAAAGACTAGGAGCCACAGGCCTACTCTCAACCCAGTGGGAAGCACAGTGAAGACAGAGATGGATTCTGAGGAAATTCACTGTAAAACATCAGGAGCCAAAAGGGCTCTGGAAATGCAAATGATTATCATTAGAAAGTAATATGTGACTACTGAAGAAACATTTGAAAGAGTAATGTGGTCTAGCAAAACAATCCTGCAATCTGCATTCAATCAAAACTGACTAAAAACGCTTGAAGCCAAAGGCTCTCTGGAACTCATGAAGAAAGCTCTACAAAGCAGCTTATTACCCACAGAATATTACTGAAACAACAACCATCCTTAGAGTCAACTTTTTCAATAAAGGGAGAGTCTCTGACTACAATGGTCAAGGTATTGAGAGTGACAAGAATATTTATATACCTATCAAATGCCCACAGATGAGCTTTGTGTGTCGATTTGATTTACTCTACAGCATGGGTAACTAGACATCCTGCCCACGAAATTGCTTTTGTAGGAAGATAATTAAAATTCAGTATACGGAGTTCGAAAATCATATGAGGCAGAGCTATACTTAGAAGACTGGATGAGAAGAAAGCAAATCTCGAACTTTTGAAAACTGCTTAATTAATTTTGACTCTAGGCCAATTTAATAAGTATCAAGTACAGTGGCACTGAAAATCTATTAACCTTATTCTGTTAGAAAACAAGACACAAATTCTTTATAGATTGTGATGTTCACTGCTCACCTGTAGTTCAGTGCCTTAGTGAACTAGGGCTTTGGGCTCCAATCTTCAAATGAAAAGTTCTAAGGCTGGCTATGATTAAGTTTCAGATAAATCATCTGCCTTCTCTCCTTCTGGTTCACACATGGCCTTGGGCCTCCGTGGGCAGGGCTGCCTCTTTGAAATGCAGACTGGCAGTCAGGAGACAGAAGTCCCATAGTTTTCCATGAAAGAACCACTTAGCCTAGGGCCATAGATCACCTAGTACCAAAGTGCGTGGTTTAGGAGACGTCAAGCATGTTCAGGGATCTTAGACCTCATTCATTTACCTACCAGAAACAGAAATAGGTTCATAGGTAGTTTTTTGAACAATTTGTTCTAAAGTTAAAACAAAATTAAAACCTAATGTATTTACTGTCAAATCTAGACAGGTAAATAAAACAGCCAGTAAAACAAGTACCTTAGATTTTCTAATTCTAATGTATTACATCTTTTAGTTCATATTTATTTGTCTGAAAGACAGTACAATAAAATTAGTTAAAATCAATATTTAACTGAAATGGAACATTGAAGAATAAGATGATTGACTTTTTGGAGGTAGTTTATATGAAAAAAGTAGGCTGTATTAGAATATGAATATTAAAAAGCTTCCATAACTTTTAACATTATAAAATAATTTTTCTTTATATTCTGAAAGACATTAAAAGAATAGGTTTTTGTTTTACTATCAGTGCCACTATTACATAGTAGAAAATGTACTTGCACAGTGACACTTTTCAATTATAGCTTCATGACTCCTTTAAACTTCCTTTCTTCTTTCTCTACGTCCCTCCCTCCCTCCCTCTTCCTTCCTGCCTTTCTGCCTTCCTGCCTTCCTTTACTTTTTTTTTTTTTTAACAAAGAAAAGATAACTTAAAAATTCAAGTTCAAATGGGCACTCTGGTTTTTACATTCAGACTTTTGATATGTATTGAGTACAGCTAGTGCTCGACTGACGACCGTGATTGGGACAGGCAGACCGGTCATAACACGATTTGGTCGTAAGTTGAGTAGGCTATATGTACAGTTGAAATGGTGCAGGCGGAGATGGTAGTGCTGCCAGAAGCTGGTCCGCACTGTCGTACGCCCAGCTTGGCAACGTTTGCGCTGCCAGATGTGGAGCAGTCGTGGCTAGTGATTGTGGTCGTAAAGTCGAATGGTCGTAAGTTGCATAGGTCGTAAGTTGATCAATACCTGTATATGGTATTTGTTAAAATATTTTGATTGATGGGGATGAAGAGATTAAATTAAAGAAAAGGCTGCTTTTCCAGGAGGTATTCTTTTTAATAATTTATTTAAACATGCTGAGTTTTTCTGCCTAATTAAAATGTACTTAACAATAAACAATCACTGTGCTTGGTAAGGGACAGTTATCAAATTTTATGTGTTTAACAAACCAAAATTATTAAAACTCTTTTTTAAAAAATTTATTTATTATACTTTAAGTTCTGGGGTATATGTACAGAATGTGCAGGTTTGTTACACAGGCATACATGTGCCATGGTGGTTTGCTGCATCCAACACCTCGTCGTCTACATTAGGTATTTCTCCTAATGCTATCCCTCCCCAATCCCCCCACTCCCTGCTATCCCTCCCCTAGCACCCCACCCCCACAACAGGCCCGTGTGTGATATTTCCATCCCTGTGTTGATGTGTTCTCATTGTTCAACATCCACTTATGAGTGAGAACATGCAGTGTTTGGTTTTCTGTTCTTGTGTCAGTTTGCTGAGAATGATGGTTTCCAGCTTCATCCATGTCCCTGCAAAGGACATGAACTCATCCTTTTTATGGCTGCATAGTATTCCATGGTGTATGTGTGCCACATTTTCTTTATCCAATCTATCATTGATGGGCATTTAGGTTGGTTCCAAGTCTTTGGTATTGTGAACAGTGCCGCAATAAACATACGTGTGCATGTGTCTTTATAATAAAATGATTTATAATCCTTTGGATATATGCCCAGTAATGGGATTGCTGGGTTAAATGGTATTTCTATTTCTAGATCCTTGAGGAATCATCGCAGTGTCTTCCACAATGGTTGAACTCATTTACTGTTTCTCCACATCCTCTCCAGCATCTGTTGTCTCCTGATTTTTTAATGATTGCCATTCCAACTGGCATGAAATGGTACCTCATTGTGGTTTTGATTTTCATTTCTCAAATGACCAGTGATGATGAGCTTTTTTCATATGTTTGTTGGCTATGTAAATGTCTTCTTTTGAAAAGTGTCAAAACTGTTCATATCCTTTGCCCACTTTTTGATGAGGTTGTTTTTTTCTTGTACATTTGTTTAAATTTTTTGTAGATTCTGGTTATTAGCCCTTTGTCTGATGGGTAGATTGGAAAAATTTTTTCCCATTCTGTTGGTTGCTGGTTCGCTCTAATGATTGTTTCTTTTGCTGTGCAGAAGCTCTTAGTTGAATTAGAACTCATTTGTCTACTTTGGTTTTTGTTACCATTGTTTTTGGTGTTTTATTCATGAAGTCCCTGTCCATGCCTATATCCTGAATGGTATTGCCTAGGTTATCTTCTAGGGTTTTTTTAGTGTTAGGTCTTATGTGTAAATCTTTAATCCATGGTACTGGTACCAAAACAGAGATCTAGACCAATGGAACAGAACAGAGGCCTCGGTAATAACACCACACATCTACAACCATCTGATCTTTGACAAACCCGACAAAAACAAGCAATGGGGAAAGGATTCCCTCTTTAATACATGGTGTTGTGGAAACTGGCTAGCCATATGCGGAAAGCTGAAACTGGACCCCTTCCTTACATTTTATACAAAAATAAAACTCTTATGTTGTCTTTATTTAGCCCCTTATGACATTAAAAATAATTTGTTTTAGGCCAGGCACAGTGGCTCACACCTGTAATCCCAGCACTTTGGGAGGCCGAAGCGGGTGGATCACGTGAGGTCAAGAGTTCAAGACCAGCCTGGCCAACATGGAGAAACCCCGTCTTTACTAAAAGTTCAAAAAATTAGCCAAGGATGGTGGCACATTCCTGTAATCTCAGCTACTGGAGGCTGAGGCAGGAGAATTGCTTGAACCTGGGAGGTGGAGGCTGTGGTTAGCTGAGATTGTGCCATTGTACTCCAGCCTGGGCCACAAGAGGGAAACTCCATCTCAAATAATAATAATAATAATTTGTTTATATATTTTTATTTGAATACAACTATTTGATGCTTAAAGCCTTAATTTTCTCTAATTGCAGTTTGACCTACAAAGGTGATAGATGCTACAGATGACCAGTTCATTATCATGTGCCTTAACTCACTGAATCCTCACATCGACCCTCTTAAGTAGCGATTACCTCCATTTCATAGTGGTGGAAACTGAGCCTTAGAGAGTGTAAACAACTTTCTAAAAGTCAAATGGTCATTAAATGTAAGAATCTGAAGAAGAACTCAAAGTGTCAACTCTAGAATCTTATATTACTGAATTGAAAGCCAAAGACCACTGGCAAAAAATTGTTTAAGCGAGGATGCGGTTGATAAAATTGCCTGCTTTTTTCAAGAACAGTGGTTCATATTAATCATAAAATTAACATTTTCTCTATTGTAAATGGTGCCAGAATATTATGATAGGTAATTTAAAAAATGAATACTTGCAAACTTCAAATACCTTGTCTATTCTTTCACCCTGCAGAATGGATAGGGCATGGTGAATGTTAGTTAGGATCCCTATACCTGAATCTTTTTCCAATTGTGTGGGTTTTGGAAATGAGAAAATTTTATTTTCTTTAAAATCAAAATGGTGCAAGAGAAAGATATTAAGAGGATAGAATAGGCATTTAAAGGCAGATCCCTCCTCAATTGCTGATATATGCCATCATGATAAAAAATTTAAAAAGTATAATTGAAACAAGAGGTGTGATATGGTTTGCAATTGTGTTCCTTACCAAATCTCATGTCAAATTGTAATACCCAGTGTTGAAGTTGGGGCCGGGTGGGATGTGATTGAATCATGTGAGTGGATTTCTTCCATTGGTATTGTTCTCATGATAGAGTTCTCATAAAATAAGGGTTTTTAAAAGTGTGTAGCACTTTCCTCTACTCTTTCTTCCTCCTGTCTGGTCATGTAAGATGTGCCTGCTTCCCCTTCATCTTCCACCATAATTGAAAGTTTCCTGAGGCCTCCCCAGAAGCCAGTATACTTCCTACGGCCTGCAGAACCATGAGCCAATTAAATCTGTTTTCCTTATAAGTTACCCCATTTCAGGTGTTTATAGCAATGTGAGAACACAGAAATACAAAGTTTATTATTGAGGCTAGGTACAGTGGCTCATGCCTGTTATCCCAGAACTTTGGGAGGCCAAGTCAGATGGTTCATTTGAGCTCAAGAGTTCTAGACCAGCCTGGGAAACATGGTGAAACCCCATCTCTATCAAAAATACAAAAATTAGCCAGGTGTGGTGGTGCACACCTGTAGTCCCAGCTATTGGAGAGGCTGGGGTGGGAAAGATATCTTGGGCTCAGGAGGCAGAGGTTGCAGTGAGCTGAGAATGTGCCACTGTACTCCAGCCTGGGCAACAGAGAGACATACGCCCCCTACCAAAAAAAAATAATAAAATAAGTAAATAAAATAAAGTGTATTACTGAATATGTTCTAGTAATTTTTTTATTGTGGTACAATATTTAAGATAAAATTTATCATTTGAATCGTTTGTATGTACACAGTTCTTATTTCACTTAGCATAATTTTTTAAGATTTATTCATGTATCAGAATTCCCTTCTTTTTCAGGTCTGAATGATATTCCTTATGTATGTACCAAATTCCATTTGTCCTTTGATCTGCAAGTGGACCCTTGGGTTGCTTCCATATTTTGGCTATTGTGAATAATGCTGCTATCAATATGAATGCACACTATATGTTTATAACAATAGATTATAAATTTTATCTGCAATCCCTTAAAACCTTTGGAAATTCCTGAGTTCTATGTCATCCAGTATCAGTGCAGTAAAACTATTTCTTGTTTGCTTTCTCAGGAGTTGTAACTACTAAAACTATATAAAGCAAATCAGAACAAAACACTACCCTCAAAAATAATATTCTCAAAATGTCTAGAATGTTTCCATTATAGTGAATATTAAAGTTGGAGAAGGAACAAGGGAGGGCTCCAGTTTTAGATAGTATATGTAATACATTGAATATATAAGCTTATCTCCTCTTCTTCTGAAAACCTACGGCATTAAGAGCAATGGAATAAAATATATGTATCTACAACAAAGAATAGAATAAGAGTAGAATAAGAGGAAAATAATTAGAAAGATAGAAGCTTTCTGGAAGTTAGACAGCCAATTCATAGATGGATAGTGACTGGTAAAGTACTTTCATTTGGGTCCAGTGAAGAATGCAAGTAGAAGGAGCTCTACCTCAGGAGAAAGTAGTTTTGTCCCTAAAGAATCTCTGTTGATAGAAATAGAAAGTAGGAATAAAATGTGGACATTAAAATAACAATCAATTGAAACTTTATGTCAAAGACCTCTCTACACTTAGCATAAAATGTTAATAGCCAGGCGATACCTCCTTAAGGAAGGAAAGTGAGAATTCTCTAATGAACTCTGAATAATTTAGGAATTGGTGCCTACTATGGTGTGAATGTCTTTTCCAAAACTCATGTTGAAATTTAATTGTCTTTGTAACAGTATTAAGAGTTGGAACCTTTAAGAGGTGATTATGTCATGAGGGGTCTGCCCTCATGAATAGATTAATGCTATTATTGAGGAAGTGGGTTCATTATCACAGGAGTGGGCTTCGCATAAGAGGAGCTGAATTCATAAATTCAACCCTTTTTTGTCTATGTCTCCCTTGCGTGTGAGCCTTTTCACCTTTTCATTTACTGCCTTCCATCATAGGATGACACTTGCCAGATGCTGGTGCCCTGCTCTTGGGCTTTCTAGTCTCTAGAACTGTGAGCCAAACAAAATTTTCTTTCTAAATTACCCAGTTTGTGCGATTCTGTGATAGCAACAGAGAATGAACTAAAACAGAAAAGAAGTACTGAGAAGCAGGGCTGCTGCTGTTGCAAACACCCGCATATGTGGAAGCAGCTTTGGACACATGTAATGGATAGAGGCTGGAAGAATTTGGTGAAACAGACTAGAAAAAGCCTAGGTTGCTATGAAAAAGCATGAAGTGCAACGATAGTGAAGGCTCAGAAGAAGAGCAGGGTAGGGAAAGTCTAAATCTTCTTAGAGATCATTTAAGTGGTCATGACCAAAATGGTGCGTAGAGATGGATAGAAAAGACATCCTGGTGAGGTCTCAGACCTTGCCATAAAAGCACAAAGTATTAAAAATTAGAATAAAGACTATTCTTATTACAAAATAGGAAAGACCTTGGCAGAATTGTGTTCATGTTATAGGACTTTATGAAATGCAGAATTCAAGAGCGATGAACTGGAATTTCAGATGAAAAAAGTATCTAAGTAGCAAAGTATTCAGGCTGCTATATGGTGACTTTTATTGCATACAGTGAAATGCCAGAGCAAAGAAATAAAGATTGTACTTATAATTAAAAGGGAAGCAGAGTAGAAAGATTTGGAAAATTTGCAGCCAGACTACATAAAAATGTACATTCAAGAGAGAATACTAAATGTGTGGGTAAGCAGCCTTTTGCTAAAGAGATTACTGTGGATAGAAGGGGGCCAGGTGTTATTCATCATGACGATAAAATAAAAACCCCAAAGGCATTTCAGAGATTGTGGAGGCTTTCCTCCCATCACAAACCCAGAGCTTTAGAAGACCAAAATAGTTTTGGGGGATGGTCCCAGAAAATACTTCATAGGTTTGCCACCCAGAGCCATCTTGGGACTCTTGTCCCCTCATTCTAGCACAGAACAAAAAAACTCATAGAATAATGACAGATTTTAATGTCATGTTTGGTGTGGACATTTGAGCCATAGCATTCCTTCCAAAACTCATGTCCTTCTCACATATAAAATACATTCATCCGTCACAATAGAGGCCATCGCATCATTTAGGAGCCATCACAATAGCCCCCAAATCTCAACTTGTTCCAGCATCAAACCCAAAGTCCATAGTCCAGAGTCTCATCTGAATCAAAAATGGGTGAGACTAAAGTCACTCCTTGTCCTGAGACAAATTTCTTCCAGCTGTGAGCCTGTGATATCAAATTATCTACTTTCAGAATATAATGGTGGGAGTGTCCTAGGATAGACATTCCCATTCTGAAAGCGAGAGCTATGCAAGAAGGAAGGGATGACTTATCTCAAGCCAGTCAAAAACCCGAAAGGGAAGGCAAGTGAGCTTGAGTGTGGCTTGATCTCCTGCTCTGGAAAGTAAAAGTCATGGTGGTGTCTATCGGTTGATAATTTTGCAGGCTCAAAGAATGCAAAACCTCTGTGGTATAGCCGCCTCCACCTGGATTTCAAATGTTGTCACATATAGCCTGGGGACTCAGGCAGAAACCTGCAGCAGGAGCAGAGACACCACAGAGTCTCCATTGGGGCAGTGCCTGCTGGAGTCACAAGAGTAGAGTTTTCTCTGAGACTCCAGAAGTGTAGAGTTATAAGTATGAAACTTCAACCGAAGAGAGAGAAATTTTGAGCTGAGCCACTGCAACTATAGGGGTAGGGCTGCCTGAGACCTCAGGGCCCCACCACTGCCCCAGTATGATCCCAGAATTTAGGAAATGGAGTCAAAGGAGATTATTCTCAAGCTCTAAGCCTTAATATTGCTTTCCCTTTTGGGTTTTTGACTTACTTGAGACAAGTCATCCCTTCCTTCTTCCATAGCTCTCACTTTCAGATTGGGAATGTCTATCCTATGACTCTCCCACCATTATCTTCTGAAAGTAGATAATTGCATTTCACAGGCTCATAGCTGGAGGAAATTTGCCTCAGGACAGGAAGTGCCTTTAGTCTCACCATTTGTGATTCAGATGAGACTCTGGACTATGGACTTTGGGTTTGATGCTGGAACAAGTTGAGATTTTGTGGGCTGTTGTGATGGCTCCCAAATGATGTGATGGCCTCTATTGTGATGGGTGAATGTATTTTATATGTGAGAAGGACACGAGTTTTGGAAGGAATGCTGTGGTTCAAATGTCCCCACCAAACGTGACATTGAAATCTGTCATTGTTACAGCATTAAGAAATGAGACCCTTAAAAGGTGATTAGGTCATGAAGGCTCTGTCCTCATGAATAAATTAATGCCATTATCACAGGAATGGGCTCCTCATAAAAGCACAGGCTCTGCCTGATTTCTTCTGCCTCACATTCTTGAATGCCCTTCTGTCCTTCTGCCTGCCATTTCCTGCCATGTGATGACCTTTGCCAGATGCTCATGCCATGGTCTTGAACTCCCCAGCCTCCAGAAACATAAGCCAAATAAACTTAAAAAGAATAAATAAATTACCCGATGGTAGTATTCTGTGATAACAACAGAAAATGGACTAAAAACTAAAACTAGAAGAAAGCCTCCTGCATTCTTGTATTTACTACTTGCAAAATCTTATATAACTCTCCTCTTGCCCCACTAAAATCTAAATGTGGAAGTCAAGAAGCTGGGCTTATAAAAAAGTGCCTACAGTCATTTTTATTGGAGCCTCTTTCTCAGATGGAAAGAGGCACTAAAAAACACCAGATATAGGAAAAAAAGCAGCAAAACAAAAGATAAACACTGATTTATACAAGTAGGACAACAAAAACAACTAAAAGAGATCTACAACCAGACACATCACCATGAGATTTCCATGCACTAAGGAACCAAGTGTTTCCAGAGGGAAAGACAGATGATGCAGTAAATGAGTTTCAGACTTCTCAAAAGCATTACTCTGCAGGAAAGCATTGCAATAATGCCTTCAAAGGCCTGAGAGAAAAGGAAGTTTAACCTAGAATTCTGTATCAGCCAATCTATCAATGAAGTCAGTAGTTAGAATCAAGATATTTTAGTCATGCAATGACTCAGAATATTTCTCTGAAAAATTCCCTTCTTAGATAGTTGTTTGAGGACATATTCTGGCCAAATAATGAATAAAAAAAGAGAGAGGAGATGGTAAGGCAGGAATAGTATATTTGACACCTCCAAAAAGGCAGTACCAGGATGTCCCAGAATAATGCTAAGTACTACTAACGGGAATTGAATAGGAAAGAGTTCTGCAGGCTGAGGAGGGGTGAGAAGAGTGGAATACATAAAACAAATAATATTATTAGGACATTGGGAATAATTGACTATTTATTGGGATATATAATGAAAATTTAATTTGTGTCCCAAATATTTTTTATTGAGAGACGTAGAGTGAACATTGGACTCATAAAAGAAAGCAATGTCATTATACAGTAAATATTCTTTATTGATTTTTACCTTTAAGAATCTCTCAATAGAGGCCAGGCATGGTGGCTCACACCTGTAATCCCAGCACTTTGGGAGGCCAAGGCGGGTGGATCACAAGGTCAGGAGTTCGAGACCAGCCTAACCAACATGGTGAAATGTCATCTCTACTAAAAATACAAAAATTAGCTGGGCATGGTGGCACATGCCTGTAATCTCAGCTACTCAGGAGACTGAGGCAGGAGAATTGCTGAACCTGAGAGGCAGAAGTTGCAGTGAGCCAAGATCGTGCCACTGTACTCCAGCCTGGGCAACAGAGTGAGACTTCATCTCAAAAAAAAAAAAAAAAAAATCTCTCAATAGAAATAGTAGACAATATAACTGTGTCTATTGAATGGAGAGTATATGTATTTACCTTAGAATTATAAAAGTGGAGGTTTTATCTGTAAGCAGGAAAGTGGAAGGGGATTTAGAAAGTGAAGAGAATGATGGAAAATCTAATATTTTCTATTTTGCAGAGTAAGAGTTAAGACATGCTATTTATGGCAAATGGCTAAAAAGTAGAGGTTTAAGAAGAAGTGTACTGGGTAACATATGTGAGCTTGCTACTTTCCTATCAGAAGAAGAAATCAGCAGACAATAGCTACATTTTGTGAATTAAAAAAAAAGCGTTTCAAAAAAATTAGAGATTGAGGTACAAACAACTGGAACTAAAACCAAAAAACAGCAAGAGCAGTTGTTCTGGAAGAACAGAAGTGTTGACGGGCTGTGAGATTGTTTTATCTTTTATAAAAATAAAAGCAGCTAATTTAAAGAAAAATAAAGACCAGACAGATGTTTGTTTGTGCAAACAAAAAACTATATTTTCATTATGTCTAATATCTTTATTTTTAAAAATTTTTGGTATGTTTCAAATGCAAAGACATCTCCTCATTAAAAGCAATGTAGTTATACCCTTTAGTTTCTAAGAATTTGGAGAGAACAGATGTACTCTCTCATCTGCAAAAGTAATCTAGATCCATTAAACATGTTTTTAAATCATGGTTTTTTCCTCTCCTTATTTTAAAAGCATTAGATTTGTATTACCTTTTTATGTTTATGAAATTCTTTAAAAATACCTTCACAATAAGTTTATCTGCTAGGCAAGAATGAGAGATCTAGCTGTGAAAGATTAAATGGCATGTCTTGGCCTCATGGGTAACCAGTGGTAAATCATTAAGAACCCATGTCTTTTTGACTCTTGGTCCCAGAAACTATTGTCTACACTTCTGTTTACTTGTGCATAGCATCCTGCAAATTCTGTCAGAGCCTGTGATTTCAGTAACACTAAAATTTCTCTCTTAAATGGTACAGATATTCAGTTTTAATATAAATAAGTTATGGGGATCTAATGTACAATATGCTGACTATAGCTAATAATTCTGTATTGTTTACTTGAAATTTAGTAATACAAATTTGCTTAAGGCCCCCATCCAACTAGTACATAAATAAGTCTAATGAATTAATTTGTTATTGGTAATCATTATACAATGATTACCAAATTAATGAATTTGATACAAAGTAATTAATTTGATTTTGGTAATCATTATACAGTGTGTATCCAGTCATCACATTATACACCTTGTTGAATATCTATCATTTTTATTTGTCAAATAACAAAGCTGGAGAAAAAATATTCTCATGTTGTGGCTTCTCTTGAGAGAAAGTGAATAGCAAAACTTGTCTGCCCCCATGCATTGTGTAAAAATATCCTTTCTGATTGCAAGCAAGAAACATTTCTTTACATACTCAGTTCTAATCCTAAAAAGTTGGCATATTTACACGTTCATGGAAAAAAATGAGTCAGTTGTAGATCGGAAACTTGAACATGGCTTGTCTTTTAGTCCATCTCTATTCCAGTCTTCATCATTATGCAAAGAAAAAAAGAACAAAGCCTGAAGAAACAGGATAAAAAACTTTTTTGATGCTGCAATCACAGTGAAAGGAAATGTAAATAATGACTGTATGTGTCTGTTTTTCATTTTGCTTCTGATAAATTAGGTCGTTATAAATCTTGAACTATAAAAATAGGAAAAGATAAATTTAGATTAGTGTAATGACAGCAATTTTTAAAAAGTGGCCGACATGATGTCAATTTTGTTAACTATTGCTCCCAACACCATTACATTGCTACTCTTTGTATATGAAGGTATTATTTCTTCCTTGTGATCTTGGTTCTGAAGTTCTATGCATCAGTAATAAATCTGCTCTGTGATGTATATGACATATTAAAGTTTATTAGAACTCAATGCATACTGATGATCTGTAATACAAATTTCGTAGTAAATACCTTCTCCATTTTCAACAAAATTTTCAATTTGCAATTTTCTTCAGCCTTGAATCCCATATTTGTTGATGAGTTAATTTGAAAACCCTCATAAACAATATTTAATCTATATATGATGCTTTATTTAAAGTAAATTAAAGTTATATAACAGTGAAAAGAGAATAGATGACAAGAACTACTAATTTTATTATTTAAAAATTATATTGTGCTTTAAAGATTAAAATGCCATGTGAAATATGTAATCTCCTTTTTTTTGGACATAAAATCCTTTGTTGAATTATCATTGAGAGATACAAACAAAAGAGGAGTGATTAGACCTTATACTGATAGGAGAGAAAGAATAAAAGAGACAAAAATAAATAAGTATCTAAAAGAAATCGGGATTATATGGAAAACGTTCAGATGTTTATTGTTTTTTTTCCACTGTAAACACCATAATCCCTACATTAATTACATGAATTTTTCTCCAAAATCATAACCATTGTGTGTGTTAAAACTACTTTTGTTTGTCAGATTGCTGCTTACATTAGGCATAGCAATTCTGAGTAAATGAAACTGAAAAGAAAAGAAAATTATATTCCCTTTTGTACTAGAAGACAGAGTAGCTCTTTTCTTTTTTGATACTGACATCTATTGGAAAAACTGAAGAATATATTGATATGTTGCTTTTTGAAGGTCAATAAAAACGAATTAAATTTGAAACTCAAATTTAAATTAAAAATCATGAATGTATAGTACATGAACCATTTTAATAGCACCATTCTCTGCTTGAAAACAGACAGGTTTTTAATCCTATAAAACTTTTTAAATTCAGGAGCTGTTATTGCAAATACAGTGATATATTCTTTAAAACTCATGCATTCTAGATATTCAGTATTCAAACCATTGAACTTTAGTAAAAGAAAAGAATAAAGTTTGGCTTATAGTTAAGTTTTGGCTGTCAGTCAATCTGAATTGTTTTTATCGTTTGGATTGATGAGATACAAAGAAAATACGCTTTCCAAAAGAATTCAATATGTGAATGTCCTTTTCATAGAAAAAATATTTTTGGAATGTTATAGGTTTTTCCCCAAAATTTATTTAAAATATGTATATGCCCAGTAAAGCATGTATGCTTATTACGTAACTACTGCTCTACTCTGTCTTTAAGTAGATCTGAGACTGCTTGGTCTACACAGGGTGTTTTGTGTCTAAATAACCCCGCATGCATTTCTATGGGAATAAAGAGCACACAATTCTGAGGAAACACTCCTGATAAAACAGCCTATAAAGTACATGTTTTCTCTACCCTGAGCTGGATTGGAGAGCTTACCAAGGAGTCTATCTTTGACTTTGAACTTTTACCAATAGGATAAAATCAAGCCTGTGATGGAAAAAAAATACCTTTCTTAAAATTTAACTTATTTTTATTCTTAATTAGAAGTTATACATTAAAAATTACAAAAGAAATATTTGATTACATTACAAATGCAAATAGTATATGCAGTGAAAGTGACCATTTTTTCCCCTAATAGTCCCACTCCTCATCTCCCAGGTAAAACGGTGAACTTAAGTTTTCTAGACTTTATGTACTTACGTATCTGTGGATGTGTACACACAAAAGGTATGGTGCATGTTTCTATTATTTATATTTATATCTAACTTGCCCATCTATATATTTGGGGGATATGTGAATTTTAGAAATTTACAAATTCAATACATAGAAGTACCAAAAAATACAAAAAAAGAAACTACCAAGCCCCCAAATGTTACCATCAATAAACATGTTCCCAATATTTTGCAAACATCATCTCAGACTTTTCACATCTCTAAACAGATATAAAAGAGAAAGATAAAATGGGATCATACTCATGTCATCATAAAATTTAAAATATATTAAAAATAACTTGAAATTTGTAAATTTTTTACAAATTGAAAAAAAATCAAAGGGATCACTGATTTATAAGTGATTTTCACCTAAAAGATATTAATTCCTAAAAATTAGATCCCATCAAACCTAAGAGGGAAAAAAAGAAAATATAGAAGAAATATGAACAAAAACATAACTTTTCTTTACATTTCCAAATTTATATCTATTGGCTCTTGGCTATGTAAAAATAAGGGGATTTGTAAACTTAACCTCCTAACTTCCTTTTCATCCCTTAACTCATTTTCTGTTAACCATACTAATTGTAAATGGTCATGGTTCTATAATGCTTAGTCCTGCAATTTAGTAGCTTTATACTTACCTATTTTATGTTTCATTTATAGATTTTTATTGTGTTGTATTCACATTTCTTTGCCCTGTTCTTTTGTAGTTTCGTTCTGATTCTTATCGTGATGGCTGAGGGACAGATACACAATTTTATTTTGACTTTTGTTACAGGGGCTAGATCTTACTCATACTATAATAAGAAATCAATGTGGCTTTAACATTAAATAATCCTATAGGCCAAGCATGGTGGCTCACACCTGTAATTCCAGCACTTTGGGAGGCTGAGGTGGGTGAATCATGAGGTCAGGAGTTTGAGACCAGTCTGGACAACATGACGGGGTGAAACCCCATCTCTACTAAATAAATATGAAAAATTGGCTGGGCATGGTGATGGGTGCCTGTAATTCCAGCTACTCAGGAGACTGAGGCAGGAGAATCACTTGAACCTGGGAGGCAGAGATTGCAGTGAGCCAGGATCATGCTACTGCATTACAGCCTGGGCGATGGTGTGAGACTCCATTTCAAAAATAAAAAAGATTAATAAATATTATATAAAATACCAAGCAATGACAATTTAGTCCATAGAAGTAGATGGCATTTTATCCCTTTCTTTAAAATCAGATATACCACACTGTTTATTTGTGTTTTGTTTTTGTTTTCAAGAAATCTGTATAGGAATGTCCTTTAAATACATTTCTTGCATGCCTTTGGGCTTTCTGGAGTGATACAAGTAAATAAATTTACTTCAGTAAATGTATTCAATAGATATACTTTAATAAATATATTCAATAGATTTATTTAATGTATTTACCTTTCAATAAGGAAAATAGATTTAGCAAAAATTATATATTCAGGAAAAGAAGCTATAAAGAAATATCTTATGTCTTAAGCAGATATAATGAGATATAATTACTTGAGAAACCCTTATCTTTGAGATTTGTTTCCCAATTAAGTTATTTGTGCCTATCACTTGTGATGCTAAGGTTTTTCAGATATAAAATATTTACTGGGTAGTGTTTGTGTTTGAATGAAAATGAGGGGAAGGAAACAGAGTGCTGCCCTGTTCCTTGAGCTTCTCCCATAGTCTCTGCAACTCTTGACTCTGTTCTTCGCCCTTCTTCTCTGTCTTCCTCTTCACCAGTTCTGGATTCTGGATAAGCATAATTCTTCCTTACTCCTCTGGAGCAGTGGAGAAGCTCAGCTTGCTAAGCCCTCAAAATCCATTGGGACTGAGGTTTGAAGAACTTGTCTGGTTCTCTCTCACCAGAACTTTAGAAAAAAAGTATATTCAACCACCAATCAAAGTCTTAGCCTGTCAACAAATGTCACCCTTCACTCCAACTGAGTCACATGTCAGGTGTTCTTTAAGTCTTGATGCTCCAGTCAAGCTAGGCATGATCACTGAATTTACTTCTCCCTTCTGAGGTCTGCAGAATGATTGCTGCAATCCCACATGTGACCCTCTCTGTGGGACTGAAGGTACCTAAGCACCAACTTCAACCTGAACCCAGGGATGGCTAGGGAAGAAACCTGAATTGGAAGGGTATGCTTTGCACCCAAGTTATTTAAATGTACTTATTGAGATTCACTTGATGTCTGGGTCATATCCTCTATGGACAGCTCTGTACATCTGCCTTGTTGGCAATCTTGCACACAAAGGGCGGACATGAATTCTTATTTTATTTTTATATTTGGGGACGGGACACCCGTCAGGATTACAATGAAGTCTAACTACAAACAATTAACTTACAAATGCAATCTGGAGCTTCTGCTCTAAGTCGTGCTGTGGTGAACAAAACATTCTAGCATGTTGTCTTTGTGTGGGAATCTACAAAAAGAGCACATTACTGTCTCATTGAGCTGTAGTTATGAATGTTAGATCTAAGGTTATCCAAGGCCCTTAATACTTGTTTTGTAAGTGGCCTATAGTGCTAAGCCACAGAAATAGTTACTTAGATATCTGGATGTTTCTCCACCTTCGAGATAGTCCATTTCTTCATCATTTCTGTCATGCTTTAAAGTCAGCTTATGTTTGTTGCATGAATCCTTCCCCCAAATTCTCAAGTTTCTTGATATTTATTGCAATGTTTATAATAAGATAAAAGACATGGTGTTAATGTTAATTAAATGTTAAGAGACTGGTTAAAAAATTGTAACACACACATGACATAATACTAGACAGCCAATTAAGTAATGGTACAAATCTTATGTTATGACATGGAAAGACACAGTAAATTGTTTAGTCAAAGTGTGGCTGATTAAATACATTACACTTTACTAAATGAGGAAAGTAGAATATTCTCCCATGCAGAGTAATTCCAAATAGTCGATACTCTGCCCTCCAGGAGGTAAATCATAACTCCTCACAACCCAAATGTAGACCAAACATAGTGACTTCCTTTCAAAAAGGGGAAAAAAGTGAATACTTTACACTGACAAATACTACTGTGGTGGGTGATCATGGTCAAAATCAACAGTGATAAGTCATGTTTACAGTATGTACACTTGATAGAAGGTATTGAAAATGACATTTTACCTCTGTGGTCCTCTTCCCATAAACCATAACCCAAGTCTAAGTATGAGAAAAAAAATAAGTCAAATCCAAATACAGTAACATTCTACAGAATGCCTAACCAGTACTCTTTAAAGCCATCAAAATCTTTAAAACAAGGAAAGTCTTAGACACTATCACAACCAAGAGGATCCTAAAGAGACATGATGGCTACATAGAACATATCTGTCCAAGATGAGATCCTGGAAGAGAAAAAGGACCTGGGGTAAAAACTAGGGTAATATGAATACAGTATGGACTTTACTTAATAACAATGTATCGTATTGGTTCATTATTTATGACAACTGTGCTCTGCTAGTGTAATTAACTTGGAATGGGGTATATGGAAATACTCTACTATCTTTACAAATTTTCTGTAAATTTAATTAAAATTTTAAATGTTTAAAAATAAATAGAAGCCTTTGTTAGTGGAGAATACATATAGATGTATGCATGTATATACATAGCAAGACAGCTAGAATGACATTATAATATACTAACCTTGTTTATTCCGTGATGGTAAGTATACTTTCTTTCTGTTTATCTGTATTTTTTATGTTATTTATTGCTTGTGTAATACAAAATAAATGTTTCTGTTTCCTTTTATACATGTCATTTCAACTATTAGTACAAACTACAGAAATAGCACTCAATAAAGAAATGTATTTTCTCACAACAGATCCAGAGGTCAGGTTAATACTCTCATGCCAAAGTCAGAGCTCTGGGAATGTTTCACTCTCTCTTTCAGCTGCCTGCCTTTAGCATGAAAGCATTGCCCTCAGGTTTGCTCACCCCTGGTCAGAAGATAGATGTCAGCATTAATTACATGGCCACATGCTTTCTTGTTTATATCCATGGAAGAGGGGAAATCATCTCCTCCAAGTTGCCTAAAAGACTTTGGTCAACTCAGGTAACTGTACCCACCCGTAACTAGTCACAGTTGCAATCACGTATTACAAATGTTCACTGGCTTAAGCCAGATTCTCTGAACCAGTTGCTGTTAATGGAGTAGGGAATTACAGTTTAGGCCTAATCAAATTCAACTAGAACCGGAAATAGAGTAACATTCCCCTGATACATGGGTTGCCTGAAGAAGACTGAAACAAACTCCGTCATAGACTTCTTATTTGTCTGCAGATGGAACATGGGGTGGTCACATTACTGACTCCAACTGTTCCAAGCAAAGTATAAGAAAAGACACCAATGAGCATTTTTATATGTTTATTGGCCTCATACATGTCTTCTTTGGAAAAGTGTCTGTTCATATCCTTCACCCACGTTTGGATGGGTTTGTTTGTTTTTTCTTGTAAATCTGTTGTAGTTCTTTGTAGATTCTGGATATTAGCTCTTTGTCAGATGGGTAGATTGCAAAAATTTTTTTCCAGTCTGTTGGTTGCCAGTTCACTCTAATGATTGTTTCTTTTGCTGTACAGAAGATCTGAAGTTTAATTAGATCCCATTTGTCTACTTTGGCTTTTGTTGCCAATGCTTTTTGTGTTTTAGTCATGAAGTCCTTGCCTGTGCCTATGTTCTGAATGGTTTTGCCTAGGTTTTCTTCTAGGGTTTTTATGGTGTTAGGTCTTATGTTTAAGTCTTTAATCCATCTGGAGTTAATTTTAGTGTA
Source organism: Cebus imitator (assembly GCF_001604975.1). Lineage (NCBI taxonomy): Eukaryota > Metazoa > Chordata > Mammalia > Primates > Cebidae > Cebus > Cebus imitator. The sequence continues at coordinate 607,119 of NW_016107902.1, forward strand.
AGGTGTCAGGAACGGGTCCAGTTTCTGCTTTCTGCACACTGCTAGCCAGTTTTCCCAACACCATTTATTAAACAGGGAATCCTTTCCCTATTGTTTGTTTTTGTCATATTTGTCAAAGATCAGATGGTTCTTGATGTGTGGCATTGCCTCCAAGGCCTCTATTCTGTTCCATTGGTCTATATCTCTGTTTTGGTACTGGTACCATGCTGTTTTGATTACTGTAGCCTTGTAGTATAGTTTGAAATCAGGTAGCATGTTGCCTCCAGCTTGTTTCTTTTTACATAGGATTGTCTTGGTTAAGCGGGCTCTCTTTTGGTTCCATATGAAGTTTAAGGTGGTTTTCTCCAGTTCTGTGAAGAGGGTCACTAATTAGTAGAGCAATGCAAATCAAAACCACATTGAGATACCACGTCATGCCACTTAGAATGGCGATCATTAAAAAATCTGTAGACAACAGATGCTGGAGAGGATGCGGAGAAATAGGAACACTTTTACACTGTTGGTGGGAGTGTAAACTAGTTCAGCCATTGTGGAAGACAGTGCGGAGCTTCCTTAAGGACCTGGAAATAGAAATTCCATTTGACCCAGCAATCCCATTACTGGGTGTATACCCAAAGGACTATAAATCGTTCTGTTATAAAGACACATCCACACACATGTTCATCACCGCACAGTTTACAATAGCAGAGACCTGGAACCAAACCAAATACCCATCGATGATAGTCTGGACCAAGAAAATGTGGCACATATACACCATGGAATAGTATGCAGCCATAAAAATGATGAGTTTGTGTCCTTTGTAGGGACATGGATGAATCTGGAAACCATCATTCTCAGTAAACTGACACAAGAACAGAAAATCAAACACCAGATGTTCTCACTCATAGGTGGGTGTTGAACAATGAGAACACAGGGACACAGGGAGGGGAGCGTCACACACTGGGGCCTGTTGGGGGGTGCCAAGGGAGGGACAGTTGGGGGTGGGGAGGTTGGGCAGGGATGACATGGGGAGAAATTCCAGATGTAGGTGACAGGGGGATGGAGGCAGCAAACCACATTGCCATGTGTGTACCTATGCAACAATCCTGCATGATCTGCACATGTATCCTAGAACCTAAAGTACAATACAAAAAGAAAAAAGAAAAAAAAAAGACACCGATTGGCCAGCACGGTGTCTCATGCCTTTAATCCCAGCACTGTGGAAGGCTGAGATGGGTGTATCACTGAGGTCAAGAGTTTGACACCAGCCTGGCTAACACAGGTCTTTGAAACCCCATCTCTACTAGAAATACAAAAATTAGCCAGACATTGGTGATGGATGCCTATAATCCCAGCTACATGGGAGGCTGAGGCAGGAGAATCGCTTGAACCCAGGAGGTGGAGGTTGCAGTGAGCCGAGATCGCATCACTGCAATCTAGTCTGGGCGTGACAGAACGAGACTCCCTTGAATTGGGAAATATGAACTAATGGTATAATCAGCAATCAGTAAATCAGTGGTAGATTCACACTCATTTGTTTACATATTGTCTGTGGCTGCTTTCATATTGCACAGTGGCAGAGCTGAGTAGTTATGACAATGACCATCTGGCTTGCAAAGCCAAAATATGTTCCGGTCAGCCCTTTATAGGAACAGCATGCCAACCCCTGACCTACAGTCAATCACAGACTTTGCTCCCTTTCTTAGTGAAGAAGATCAGCAATCTTCCTGCTCATTTGTCACTTGATTCATATCTCTCCACCCCATCAACCAATGCACATCTAATTATCCACCTGGGACCAATAATAGACAAATGGGATTTGTCCCTAGGACAACTCTTCCAGAAGGCTCTGAACAAGATCAAAACATTAATCCAACTTCAAGGCTGAAGTTCCATTGTTCATTCTAAATGACTTCCAACTAGGTTTTTCCATAGAGCCTATCAGAATTTCTGCAATGAGGGTGGCACTAGGAATTTGCAATGAAGGTATCCCCCAGCTGCCAGCTTTATTCCAGGTGCCTTTGTTTCACATCCACCATTATTGAAAGCATTTTCATTCTGTTGTGTTGAGTCCTATATTTTGACACCCCGAAACTGCATTGAGTGAGGGCTCCATCTAGTGACAGAGCGTGCATACTTCCTTTTCAGTTTTGAGTCTGAGGAACTATTTCTACTGCCTCTTAGGAAAATGCTTCGGCTTAAAAATAGCCTGCCTCCTAAGGAAAGATTCTTTCTTTCTCCTGCATAATTAGCCAGTACAGAGCCAAATGAAGACCATGTGGTAGGGATGACACACAAGCCGTGGACAAGCTCTTGAATTCAAGGTCAGCCTCTCCACAGTTTCCTTCTTAGCTCTGGATGCATGATAATATTTTGGGCAGCACATGCTCAGGTTGTGCCCTACCTCTTTTGAGCTTAGGGCCTTGTGAATGCTTGTGAAACAGGAAACTGATCTAACTATTAATGTATTACAGAGCTATAAAGACTGCCCTTCTTTCTTTCTTTACTTTTTCTGATTCCTTCTGTTGCACTAGCTTATTAGGGCCTGAGACTTGCCACCAGCATATGCTGGCGACCTCCTCTCCCTTTAGTAGGTATGCTAGCATAGTTTAAAATTAAATGCAAACTGAGCCTATGTGCCTCAGGCTGCCTGTGCTGGCTAATGACCTGTACCTTTACTGCGGCCAGTGCAGCTGGCATTAACTGGCCATACCCTGTGCAATCAGAATCTGCAATAAACCTCTGTGTGGCTAACAGGTCATTTAAGGCCTGTGAGCTTGCATGTTTACTGAGATATATTTAGCCTCTACACCATTGCTCGGGACCAGCTTTGATTCCTGTGTGTTTACTGAGGTCTAGCATTTCTATAGAGACAGCCCATTGCCTGCAGATAAGATCACTGTGTACTGCCGTGAATTATGATGTCTGTATCCCATATTTATTAAGGTTTAGAAGTGTTCCTCTAGGACACAGCATTTAAAGTAAATCACACTTTCATTTCCAGAACATCTTCCAAAAGTGCAGGATTTGGAACTTTAAGTGTTTATTGCCATGTAGTTAAAGACAGGTTGATGAAGCCAAAGCACTGATAGGTGTAAATGTCTTGCTTGAGTCGACCTTAGAGAGGCTTCTAAAGTGGTTGGAAAGGTTTCAGAATAGTAATGTTAGACCTGCAATCTCAGATAGATGTGCACTTTTCAAGTTTAGTCTGATATAAGAACCCAAGTGAATGGCTAAAATGTATTAAAATTGTCTTTAAAAAGTGTTACATGATATTTCTTTTTCTTTTCTTTTCTTTTTTTCTTTTTTTTTTTTTGGAGACAGTTTCGCTTTCGTTGCCCAGGTTGCAGTGCAATGGTGCTATCTGGGCTCACTGCAACATCTACCTCCTGGGTTCAAGCAATTCTCCTGCCTCAGCTTCCCAAGTAGCTGGGACCTCAGGCGCGTGCCACCATGCCTAGCTAATTTTTGTATTTTTAGTAGAGATGGGGTTTTGGGGTTTCACCATGTTGACCAGGATGGTCTCGATCTCTTGACCTCATGATCTGCCTGCCTTGGCCTCCCAAACTGTTGGGATTACAGGCATGAGCCACCATGCCCGTCCCCTTTTTTTCCTTTACATTTACTGTTTGGAGGTTGTAATTGCCAAAGCAGTATAATGTAGTCACCCAGTTTTTTGTTGCGGTGTATTCTTTAGCGTCTCTTGCAGAATATTACTTGTAATGTGCCTACTTATTATTTTTGAATATAAATCTCTTCATAATTCTTTTGAATAAAAAAGTCAGAAAGAAACTTTCTTAATTTTAGAGATATTAAATAACTATTCTAAAATAATACTTTATGAATATTTATATTAAATAAATATTCTAAAATAATACTTTATGAACTATTCTAAAATAATACTTTTGTTTACCTTCAACACCATATATAACCAAAATTTATCAATAATTATTTCTAGGTAGCATTTTTCAAACTCTCCGCAGAATATTTTTAGTGTATTTCAGTGAAACAGCTTTTCAGTATTCATGGACATTGTTTTAATTTCTATAAAACACTGATTGCTATAAATTTTTATAGTTTTATGGTGCTATTTAGAATCTAATCAAGATGTATTTTTATAATCTATTGACAAAATTTAGAATGTCAATTAAAATTATTAGAAGTTTCCTAACATGGGAAAAAATCAAATACAATCACTCTACATTATCTTTTTTCCAACTATCTACTGGAATTCTACTGAATAAATAAGAGCCCTTTTGAACTCAGCATTTCTCAAACTGAGCACCTGACCTCCCTTTTATACCCCTAATCTTGCTCCATCCAAAGACTTCTCTATCTCAGTTGTCAGAAATACCAAAATTCTCCTTCCTCAGACAAAAGCTTGGATCATCCTGGACTCCTTTACTTCTTACTCCCCACACTGAATTCATTAGGAAGTCTGATTGATGTTACACCAAAAATATATGAAGAATGTGACCACTTACTACCTTCACTGCGTTTACTCCTGTCCAGCTTCTCACTGGTTTCTCCACTTTTCCTCCTTTTCCCTTAAATACTCTTCTTAATGTAGGACCTGGAATGATAACTTTTCTTAAAACATAGGATGGATCCTGTTCCTACTCTGTTTAAAACCTGCAAACAGCTCAGCATTTCACTGAAAGTAAAAGCCAAAATTTTTACAACATCCAAAGGGCTCTGTGTGACGGGTGCTTTCTTCCCCTCTGACTCCTCTTTACTGCTCTCTTCCTCCCTATTCTGGGCTCCCCATACCAGCATATTTGCTGTCCCTTGAATACACCATACACTCAGCTGCCCTGGGGCCTTGCACTCATTGCTCCCTCTACCTGGGTGGTCTTCCCCCAACATGTCAACATGGCTCACTCTTGATTCATCTCAAATCTTTGCTCAAGCATCTTTCTGGTGATCCCCCTTAATAGAGCAACCTGCTCTCTTCTTTCTCCGCCCCACCAATCCTTATCTGGCTGTACTTCATCTTTTTCCTGTGACATCTCTAGTATACATATAATAAGCTTATTTATTATGTTTATTACTTACTATCTGTCACTTCCTATAAGAATATATACAAGGCCTAGGGTCATTGTCTGTTTTGTTTCCAATATATCATGCTCAACACATGGTAGGTACACAATTACTGAACAAATGAATGATATAAGTAAGATTTTATATGAATATTTAGATATTTATATACATACCTATAAATTATTTAAATATGCTTAAAATTATCATGTATGAGTACACAATAAATTCTTTAATTCCTTACTATGGAGCAATAACATGCTTTTACTTCCCACTATTTTAATCTTTAATGAACTAGCATGTATGTAAATATTTTCATACTTTCCCATTTGTACAAAAAGTGCTTTGGGTAGTTTTACAATGTCCCAATTAACCATGTGTTATATCTCATTTTAAGAAATAAAGTTTATGTGATATTGATTTAAGTAACTTAAAGGAACAACATTGTACTAGACTATGAACAGTAAAACATTTTAGATCCGCTACTCTACACTTCTGGATAAGTTACTTAAAAATCTTGAGCTTGTTTTTCTCTGCTTTTAGAATGATATAAACTTTATTTATCATCTATGCCATTTGTTTATAAGGTTAAATATGATAACATAAGGTTGATTATTTTAAGACCTGTAAGGCTCTTTACAGAGTGTAATATTACACTCTGTAAATGTTGTTTTACCATATTAAATTACCCTCAAACTCTGAATTGTAGTTACCTGTCAGACTCTTATGTTTCTATGCTTTCAGAATTTTTTAATGTTTCCAGATTCAGGGAGTACATGTGCAGGTGTGTTACATGGATATACTGCATGATGATCAGATTTGGGCTTCTAGTGTACCCATTACCTGAATAGAGAACATTGTACCCAATAGGTAATTTTCAACCCTTATTCCCTCCCTCTCTCCCTACTTTTGGCATCCCCAGTGTCTGTTATTTCCTTTGGTAGGTCCATGTATACTCATTGTTTAGGTACCACTATAGGCGAGAACATGTGATATTTGTCTATTTCTGAATTATTTCACTTGGAATAATGGCCTACCACTCCATCCAAGTAGCTGAGAAATACATGATTCATTCTTTTTATGACTGTGTAGTATTCCTTAGTGTATGCATACCACATTTTCTCTATCCAGTAATCTGTTGATGAACTCTTAGGCTGATTCCATGACTTTGCTATTGTGAATAATGCTGTGATGCACATAATAGTGCAGGTGAATTTTGGATATAACAATTTGTTTTCTATGGATGAATATCCAGTAGTAGGATTGCTGAGTAGAGCAGTAGTTATATTTTTAGTTCTTTAAGAAATTTATGTAGTGTTTTCCATAGAGGTTGAACTTTACATTTCCACCAACAGTGAATAAGTATTCCCTCTTCTCTGCATCCTCATAACATTTGTTGTTTTTTGACTTTTTAATAATAACCATTCTGACTGGTGTGAGATAGTATTGCATTGTGGTTTTAATTTGCATTTCTCTGATGATTAGTGAGGATGAACATTTTTTCATGTGTTTGTTGGCTGCTTGTATGTCTTCTTTTAAGCTACTGATAGATTCAGAATATGGATGCATAGTTTGCCAATATTTTCTCCCATTCTGTGGGTTTTCTGTATACTCTGTTGATTATTTATTTTGCTACGTTGAAGTTTTTTGGTTTAATTAAGTCCCGTTTGGTTATTTTTGTTTTTGTTGCATTTGCTTTGGGGATTTTAGTCATGAATTATTTACCTAGGCCAATGTCCAGATAATTTTTCCTAGGGTTTCTTCTAGGACTTTTATAGTTTCAGGTCTTACATTTAAGTCTCTGCTCTGAGTTAATTTTTGTATACAGTGAGAGACAGGGGTTGTGTTCATTCTGCACAAGACTATCCCATTTTCCCACCATCACTCATTGAATAGAATATTCTTTCCCCATTCTATATTTTTGTTGACTTCATTGAAGATCAGTTGGTTGTAAGTATATAGCTTTATTTCTTGGTTCTCTATTCTGTTTTATTCATCTATGTGTCTGTTTTTATACCAGTACCATGCTGTTTTGGTTATCATAGCCTTTTAGAATTAGTAATGAAAAATCTCCCAACAATAGTAACAAAAATGCTTGGGACCAGACAGATTCATAGTCAAATTTTACCAAACACATACAGAAAAAAACTGGCACCAATATTACTAAAACTATTTTTAAAAAATCAAAGAGGAGGGATTTCTCCCTAATTCATTCTGTGAAAGCAATATTATCCTGATATCAAAATCAGACAAGGACACAACAATAAAATAAGAAAACTATAAGCTAATATCCCAGATGAACATAGTTGCAAAATTTTTTAACAAAATACTAGCAAACTAAATCCAACAGACATGAAAAAGATAATATATCATGATCAAGGGATTTGTATTCCAGGGATGTAAGAGTAGTTCAACACATACAAATCAATAAATGTGAGTCACCATATAAACAGAATTAAAAACCAAAAACCCTATGATCATTTCAATAAATGCAGAAAAAGCATTCAATAAAATCTAACGTCCCTTTATGATAAAAAGTCTCAACGAACTAGATATAGAAGACCATACCTCAAAATAATAGAAGCCATATATAACAATCCAATGGTCAACATCATATTGGATGGAGAAGGGTTGAAAGCATTCCCCTTAAGAACTGGAACAAGACAAGGATGTCCACTCTCACCACTCCTATTGAGCATAGTAGTGGAACTCTTAGCCAGAGCAATAAAGCAAGAGAAAGAAATAAAAACCATGTAAATTGGAATAGTGGAAGTCAAATTATCTGTTTGCTGGGAACATGATCTTATACCTAGAAAACCCTAAAAATTCCTTCAAAAGACTCCTAGACTTGATAAATGACTTCAGTAAAGCTTTAGGATACAAAATCACTGTACAAAAATCATTAGCATTTCTGTACACCAATGATCTTCAAGCTGAGAGCCAAATCAAGAACTCAGTTTCAATTACAATAAGCCCTTGCAAAATCAAATACCTAGAAATATATTTAACCAAGAGGATAAAAGATCTCTTCAAGGAGAACTATAAATCACTGATTAAAAAAATCATAGATGACACAAGTAAATGGGAAAACATCCCATGGTCATGCATTACAAGAATCAACATAGTTAAAATGACAATAGAGCCTAAAATAATCTACAGATTCAATAAGATTCTTATATTACCAATGACATTTTTCACAAAATTAAAAAATTCTTCTACAATTTATCTGGGACCAAAAAGAGCCCAAATAGTCAAAGCAATCTTAAGCAAAAGAACAAAGCTGGAGGCATCACTTTGTCTGACTTCAGGCTCTTCTATATTGACAGTTGTAGTAACAGAGAAAGAGATGGTGATTACCTTTTATTATTCTTTACTTATTTTATTTATTTTATTATTACCATTTTTGTGAGGCAGCATTTTAGTCTGTCTAGGCTGGAGTGCAGTGGTGCTATTACAGCTCAATGTAGCCTCAATCTCCTGGGCTGTGGTGATACTCCCACCTCAGCCTCCTGGGTTGCTGGGTCTGTAAGTGCATGCCACTATGCCCAGCTAATTATTTGTCTTTGTTTTAGAGATGGGTTTTCACAATGTTGCCCAGTCTGTTTTCAAACTCCTGAGCTCAAGCAAGACACCTGTCTCAGCCTTTGAAAATGCTGGAATTACAGGCATGAACTACCACACCTGGTTACTTTTGATTATTTTCTGATCACGCCATCCTAAAATGGCATAGCAAAACTGTGATAAGATTTGATCATATAGAAACTTAGTTTGAGTTGTAAACCATTTGCAAATTGTTAAATGTGTATTAGTCTGTTTTCACACTGCTATAAATATACTACCTGAGACTGGGTAACTTATAAAGGAAATTGGTTTAGTTGGCTCACAGTTCTGAATGGCTGGTAAGGCCTCAGGAAACTTACAGTCATGGTAGAAGGCAAAGGGGAAGCGAGGCACGTCTTACATGGCAGCAGGAGAGAGAGAGAGAGCATAAGGGAAGCTTGCACTTTTAAAACCATCAGATCTCAAGAGAACTCATTCACTATCATATGAGAACAGCATGGGGGAACCATCCCCATGATCCAGTCACCTCCCATATGTCCTTCTCTCAACATGTGGGGATTAAAATTTGAGATGAGATTTGGGTGAGGACACTGAGACAAATCATACCAAAAGCTGTTTATTGAAACCTATCTAAAGGTAACCTTCTGAGGCAGACAATTATCTTCATGAAGACAAAAACAATGTCTTGTTCATCTGTGCAGCCCGCATCCTAACAGGGTGCCAGACACATGGTAAATGTATTACACAGGGTCCTCCAGAGAAATAGAACCAATAGAACATGTGTGTGTGTGTGTGTATGTGTGTGTGTGTGTCTATGTGTGTACACATGCATATATGGCATTCATACCTGTATGGATTATATATATGTATGGAAAAAGGGATATATGGATTATTTATGGATACATATATGTTTACACATATATGCAAAATTTATATATGTATATATACATATATGTATTAATATGTATATGGATTTTGTATTAATACATATATGACCTGTATATGTATAAATATACATACATTGTGTGTGTGTGTGTAGAGAGAGAGAGAGAGAGAGTGAGAGAGAGAGAGATTCATTTTAATGAAAATCTGTGGATGAGTTGATATTACAACTTGAACCCATGGCCATCTGCATGCAGAATTTTCTCTTTTTTGGGGAATATTTGTCTCTTTTCTCTCAAAGCTTTCAACTGATTAGATGTGGCCCACCCACATTAGGGAGGGTAATTGGCTTCATTCAAAATGTACTGATTTAAATATGACTCTCCTATGGTTTTGATGTGTCCCTCAAAAGCTTTTGCTGGAAACTTAATCTCCAATGCAGCAGTGATGGGACGTGGGGCCAAATGAGAGGTGATTAGGCTATGAGGGCTCTGCCCTTATTGATGGATTAAGGAGTTAGGTTCATTATTGTGCAAGTGGGTTCCCTATAAAAGGATGAGTTTCACCCTGTTTTCCATGTCTCTTTCACTCTTTTGCCCTTCTTCCTTCATCCATAAGTTGATGTAGCATGAGACCCCTTGTCAGGTGCTTTCCTTTTGATCTTGTACTTCCCTTTTCCATAACTGTGGGAAATAAATTTTTGTTCATTGTAAATTACTCAGCCTCATGCATTCTTTTATACCAGCACAGAGTGCATTAAGATAAATATCATCAAAAAGTACTTTCACCGCAATAGCCACATCAGTATTTGACCAAATATGTAGGTTCCTTGGCCTAACCTATTCGTCACATAAATTTAACCATCGAAGTAGGTGACTAATAAATATTTTTGAATGACTGTGCTGGATAATTAGAAATATATTTGCATTACTGTTTAGTTTCAAATGGAATTTATGGTAGTTTATAATTTTCGGTTATGTTAAACTATATCCTTTCAGTTTTGTCGTTTCATATGTGTACATTTAGGTAGATCAGATTTATAGATAAATAGATGAGTGGAAAAAACAAATGGACAAATGGTATACAGGCAGATAGACCCAGATAGTACAAATATGCAGTTCTAGTTAATAACAATTGGGGAATATTAAGTCATTACAAGTTTACATTTTATAATTTTTATACTGCTTTGTATCAGACACAGGCCTGACAAAATTTATTATCAACATACTATAAAGTGAGATGAACACAACTAAGAATTTGCCATAAATGAAATCCCTGCAATGAGAAAGGGAGAAATCCTTCTGCCCCCTGCATGGTATACGAAGAAGAAGGAAATACTGGTGACAGAGGCCAGGTGTTAACATTAAAGTTCCTGCTTCTCACTGCTCCCTGATCAATCCCCTTGAAGTTTAATGGTGTTGTGAAAGTATCAACATATATGAGAAGTCCTCTTCATCTAGCATGAGAATACCTGTATATTTCCAAGAGAACTTTGGGATTTGGCTCAGGTCCATTATTCAATATGGTGCAAAAGCGATAGATTAACACTCACCAAGGGTGGTGGTGGCTGGATAAATAAAAGTGAGAAAACATGTTTATGCATGTCCTGGCAGAGAAATACATAGGATCTGAGAATGTTGGAGAAATAATATACATGTAGGGATCATAAGAAGAGACCAAACAATATGCAGGACTTTTGTCACTAGAAACAAATAGATTAATACCATGGACCTTAATGATGAGGGTCAGATGCATTGTGAGTATCGGATGTAGAAAATCCTATTTATAGTATGCTTTGGAGTATTTTTTTCGGAGAACTTACAAATTAGAAAAGTTGACACAACTGGAATACCTTTGAAAGTATTATCCTGTCCCATGTGCAGCCCATTAGTATTCTGTCTATATATTGGGTCAGAGGGACAGCATCATGCCTCAGATTGATCTTGGTACAGATATTTTTAGTGTTACGCTTATTTCTTTAAAGCTTTCTTGCTTAATTCCTGTTTTCCCTAGGAAAGGCAATGACAGAATTATTTTGTAAATGTACATTCTAACTGAGAAAGAGCCTGGGGAGAAAGTAGTCACCCTGTGTTCTTTTCCAGTCCTGGACTCATGCCCTAGGAGCATGCAGTGAGAAAAAACAGAACTGAAATCTCAGCAGAAGAATTAAAAACAAAGCAATCAATCTCTGCACTGTCTTTTACCACTTCTGTAGAGCTTAAAGATTTTTATCAGACTAAAACCTTAAGATATTTAGAGAAGTTCATTTCAAACAAGGTCTGCAAAATGTGTCTCACCATAAATAGGTTTATTACATTTCCCAATCCCTTTGAATAACTAGAAATATATTTTGAAAATTCATCTCAAGTTTTTCTTCTTTCATTACATACAATCGATCATCGTTGAGAGACCTGTACTTTTGTGGTAACATATGGGGTTTTATTGGGAATAAAATACAAAGAAAGTATAATCTAGAAACGATCTAATGAGAGAGATAAGAGATATACACATATTAGTTGCTTAAGAGAATGTCATTTCAGCGACCCCTCACTCCCACCCCAAAAATAGCAACATTTAATCCAATTCTAGAGACTTGGCTTTGTTCAACATTTTATATTTATTTTTAAGAACTAAATAAAATGTACTTGCAGTCTTGATTTTTATCTTTATTGTTTTTTCAGGAGTTCACATCGATTAAAACACTGTCCTAAGTCCTGACATATATTATGCAATTTATTTCCCTCTAGAAAGGAGATTAAAATTTAATTTAGAGACAGGAAATAAATAAGAGCCAATCAATTATATGCTGGGGCTCTATAGGCACAACAGACTGACCAATTCTGCTTTATGAATGGACCTAGTTTATTGTAAGTTCCCTTTGTCTTAGGGCCTTAATTCTCAGGGGCTCACAAGACATACTCATTGTCATGAAACTATTTCCTTTACAAGAATGCTGTTGTGATTCCACAGTAAGACTCCTGCATGGGAAAAAAACAACCTGAAAAACCAAAGGAGTCATGAACAAAGTCATGAGGTGAAGCGTTTTTGGCTGCTAGATTTTATTTTTGTTGAAATTATATGTTGTTGTTATTACACCTTTTAAAAAGTGTTTCCCTGCAATTGCGCTCCTCCCAAACAGAAAGGTTGTTTTTCATTGTTTCTTTTTTAAAATGTGATCACTGAGACTCTCTGAGGTCCCGAAACACCTGTGTCCTATAGCAGTGCTTCTCACACTTGCCCGACGAGAACAATTGCCAAGGGAGGTTGCTAGAATGCATATTCCCAGACCCCACTTCAAACCTAGTAACAGGGCCAAGTTCTTCATTAGACACAGTAGGTATGGTGCCTAGGGTTCATGGTACTTTTAGGGATCCAAGACAATGCACTAATATTTTTGAAATCTGAAGACAAAATATAATCCATCCTGAATTATATTTGTCTTTATATCAATATAGTCAGAAAATATAATGTTTAATATTTTTATGGGTAAAGGAGTCCATTGAATATAATAGTGCCTAGAGCCCTTGAAAATAAAAATGGGATCCAACCTAGAAACCAGAATATTCAAGGCAAGAGCCCCAGGGTCTGCATTTCAACTAGCACTCACAAGTAACTTTCTGAAACACTCTTGAGCAGTATTTTTAAAAGCTACACTCTTTCTGAGTTCAGTCAGGTTTCAATCAGAGAAATGGAATTATTGCAAGTATTACAGAAGGAATTTATCAGAGGAGTTAGACCTTATACAGTTGTGGGCAGTACAGAGAAATAATGTCAAGAATTGAGATGTGGAGGATTTGAGAAGTCACCAGCAAGCGTGAGCCTGGGTGGGAGGCTTGGGAGCTTACAGATCATCTGGGAAGCCAGGCTTGTCCACCTTGGGAGGTAGGACAAACAAAGTGAAGGTGAATTGGGATAAGTCTCTTCTAGGCTGATGCCTCTGTGTCTGCAGGGGTGGGAGTATGGGATTGGAGTTCACTGTTTACCAGGACCAGCAGCCTGGCAAAAAGAGAGTGGGATACTGAGTAAGAAATAGCAAGGCAAGCCTGAATGTACCTGCAGGTACCTCCAGCTTAGCCAAGCTGACCCGTACAAACTGCAGCCTCTTCTTACCCTCAGTTGTGAATTTTTATTTGCATAACTCATACTCTGCCCGTTTGGACTGATAATGGTTGTGTTACTCCTTGTCACTCCATTCTTTACTCTCCTACCCTCTCACCTACTAGTTGTGTGATTTGAGAAGGTATCTTACCCTCCGAAGCCTCATGGCCCTTCCTCACATGATAATAGAGAGAGTAAGAGTGTCTGCATCAAAGGATTGCTGTGAGAACTGAATCTGATGAATAAGGTGGGGTATTTTTTTTTTTTTGCCAGACTGTCAAGCACATGGTAAATATTTGCTACTGGTGTCATTATTAACAATAAAGTAGATCACAGTTCAAATGAATGATCGTGGTATAACTGTAGAAAGAATTCTAAATCTGCAGTAAATGACAGGGCTATTTGTGGTCTTAATGATTTAATAGCCAAAGAAAAGAATCAGCTTACTTAAAAGGAACAATAATTAGAAGGCTGACTTTGTAGCAGAAACTTTGAAAGCCAATAGAAAACAAGGAAATAATATGTTCACTGTGCTGAAAGAAAATAATTGTAAGATGGAGAGCCAAGATGGCTGACTAGATGGAACTAGGAAGCGCTTTTTCCACTGAGAGAGACTAGGCCATGAAATAGACTGGTGCACTCCAAAGAGATCTTTGGGAAGACGGCACTGAGAGTGGGCAGAGGGAGGACACAGACCCCGGGCTGAAAGGAGAGGAAGCTACCAACCCTGCATGTGGTTGCTGAGCATGAGGACTTGTTTCTGGCCCTTCCTACGTCCTAGGGAAGCAATAAGTGAAACAAATGTGGAGTGCTTTACCCTTATCGTTGACCTCCAGGATTCTAGCTGCAGGAGATATTCCACAGCCCCCACGGACATCTGGCAAGAACTGAGCTGGTAAGAACTGCCTGGGGAGTTGGCAGAGACAGAACTCTGGCTTGCATTGAGCCCAGAGGGTTTGGCATGGGAATGGTTGCAGTAAAGCACAGCCATGGGTGCCCCTGCCCCAAGGCTGTAGCCTATATTGGCTGCCAGAACTGGACAGAACAGAGCTGTCTTGCCCATGGGACGGGGTCAGTCTGATCTGACACCCCCCATCTGCTAACCTCCCCCAGGGTCATTGCTTAACCACACCTGCTTGCAGCACAGCCTTAGCTTGCCAGTAGCCACTGCCATAGCTCTTTCATTGGCTATCTTGCCTAACCAATGCAATGTTTTTGCAGATGGATTGCTGCCAGTAAATTCCTACCCACAACCTTTCCCTTCCAGTGTGCACTTGCCCATACCCATCCCTAGCACCTTCCTAGTGCACATGCGCACATGGACTCCCTGCCACCCTGCTGGTGTGTATGTGCACAGGGCCCACCACTACCTCACAGAGCACTATTACCAGCAGCCCCCATTACAGTGTAGTTGCCAACAGACTGGGAATACCTCAACCCCTCTAAGTGCAGCAGGTGCTTTACCTTGAGGTGCCAGAGGACAAAGCCAGATTCCTGTCACAAACCCCCATGGTTACAGCATGTAGCCCAGGAGTGCTGGACTGAGCCTTGGTTGCCTGAAAGTATCCAGAAACAAAGACAATAAACTAAAGCCAACTTACACCACAGTCAAACCCTCAAGGGCATCAAAGAATATAAAAGCGAAGTGCCCCATAAGAAAGACAGCCACTTTAAAAACTAAAGGAACGTCAGCCCACACAGGTGAGAAACCACCAGTGCCAGAACTCTGGTGATTCTTAAATCCAGAGTTTCTTTTTACTTTCAAATGACTGCAATATCTCCCCAGCAATGGTTCTTAACCAGATTTAAATGGATTAAATGACAAACATAGAATTCAGAATCTGGATGGCAAGGAAGCTCATTGAGAGATAAAAGAAGTTTTAAGCCCAATCCAAGGGAAACAGTAAAATAGTAAAACATTCCAATAGTTGAAAGATGACTTAGTCATTTCAAGAAAAAGCCAAACTGAATTTCTGGAAGTGAAAAATTCACAAGAGAAATTTAAGAATGCAAAAAAAAAAATTTCCTAATGCAATTGGAAGCATTAATAATAGAATACACCAACCTGAGGAAAGATCTCCGAACTAGAAGACTGCTTCCTCAAATCAACAAATAAAAATAAAGAAAAAACAGGCAAATAGAAATAAAGAAAAAAAAATTTTAAGGAAACTCTGAGAAATATGGGATTATGTAAAGAGACCAAAGCTGCGACTCATTGGCACATGAAAGACATGGAGAGAGGGACATGCTTTCAACAGTGAGCAACTTGGAAAACATATGTGGGGATACTGTCCATGAAATTTTTCCCAATCTCTATAGAGAGGCTGAATACAAAGTCAGGAAATTCAGGAAACCTTTTCATATTCTATACAATACAACCATCCTCAAGATACATAGTCATCAGATTCTACAAAATCAATGTGAAAGAAAAAAATCTGAAAGGCAGCTGGAGAAAAGGGGCAGATCACATAAAAAGGAAACCCCATCTGGGTAACAGTGGACTTTTGATCAAAACTCTGAAAAGACAGAAGAGATTGGAAGCCTATATTCAGCATCCTTAAAGAAAAGAAATTCCAGCCAAGAATTTCATGTCTGGCCAACCTAAGCTTCATAAGCGAAAGACAAATAAAATCCTTTCAAACAAGAAAATGATCAGGAAACTTGTTACCACCAGATGAGATGTGCTTTACAAGAGGTCCTTAAGGATGTGCTAAACATACAAACCAAAGAATAATGTCTGCCAACTACAGTGGTCTAGAATGCAGCTCACTGACAATATAGAGCAACTATATAATCAAGTCTACATAACAAACCGACTTATTGAAATAAAAAAAATAAATAAAAAACTTTTACCTTTGCACATCTTCAGTGCAGCCCTGATGACGCTGCCCAATTCAAGAATTTCTATCTGTTCAAATAAACTTATGAAAATGTTAAAAGGTAACAAAAACAAAACAAAAAAAGAGTTTTGCTATTCTTATTTCACACAGGACAGACTTTAAACCAAAAATAACCAAAAAGAACAAAGAAGAGCTTTGTGTTACATAAGGATAAAAGGTTCAATTCAAAAGAAGGCTTAGCTGTCTTAACCATATATACAACCAACACTGGAGCACCCAGATCAATTAAAGAAGTTCTTAGAGACATACAAAGAGACTTAGATAAGTAAACAATATTTGGGAGATTTCAACACCCCGCTAGAGAAATTTCCAAATGCAATTGGAAGCATTAAGAACACAGTAGACTAAGCTGAAGAAAGAATCTCAGACCTAGAAGACCACTAGCAGTGTTAGACGGATCACTGAAGCAGAAAACTAACAAAAATACTTGGGACCAAAATTCAACACTGACCAAATGGACCTAACAAATATCTGCAGAATACATCACTCAACAACAGGATGCACATTCTTCTCATGTGCACACACCACATACTCTAAAATGGACCATGTGCTCTGCCATAAATCAATACTCAACAGATTTTTAAAAAGGCCCAAATCCTACAAATCACACTCTCATACCACAACACAATAAAAATAGACATCAACACTAGGAATATTTCTCAAAACCATACAACCACCTGAAAATTAACCTGCTCTGAATGACTTTTGCATAAAGAATTAAATTCAGGCAGAAATAAATAATTATTTAAAACTAATGAAAACAAAGGTACAACATACCAGAATCTCTTAGACACAGCAAAAGCAATGTTAGCAGGAAGGAAAGTTTACAGTGCTGAACACCTACAGAGAGAAGTTAGAAAGATCTCAAATCAACAACTTAACACTACACCTAGAGGAACTCAGAAAACAAGAGCAAACCAATTCCAAAGTTAGCAGAAAAAAGCAAAAAAAACAAAAAACCCAGAGCTGAATTGAATGCAAGTGAGATGCAAAAATCCATACAAAAGATCACCAAAACCAAAAGTTTGTTCTTTGAATGAATAAATAAGATTGACAGCCCACTAGTTTGATTAATAAAGAAAAATAGAAGATCCAAATAAACATGATTATAAATGACAATAGAGAAATCACCACTGACACGACAGAAGAAAACAAACAAAAACCTTAGAGAATATTGTGAACACTTCTGTGTACACAAACTAGAGAGTGTGGAAGAAATAAATACATTCCCAGAGATATATAACCTCCTAAGATTAAGCCAGGAAGAAATTGTAATCCTGAACAGGCCAATAACAAATGCTGAAATTGCAGCACTTGTACAAATGTATCAAACAGAGAAAGTGCTGGACCAGAAGGCTTCACCTCCACTTTCTACCAGACACATAAAGAACTGGTACCAATACTCCTGGCATGTTCAAAAAAAATCAAGGAGGAGTGACTATCTCTAATTCATTCTAGGAGGCCAGAATCATTCTGATAATAACGAAACCTGGCAGAGACACAAGAAAAGAAAACTTCAAGCTGTTATCCCTGATGAACATAGGCACAAAAATCCTCAATAAAATACCAGCAAATCAAATCCAGCTGCACATTAAAAAGCGAATCCACCATGATCAGGTAGGCTTTATTCCTAAGGTGTAAGGTTGTTTCAATGTATGGAAATCAATAAATGTGTTTCATCCCATAAGCAGAGCTAAAAATGAAAACTACTTGATGATCTCAGTAGATGCAGGAAAGGCTTTCAATAAATTAAACATCCTTTTATGTTAAGAACACTTAATGAACTACACATTTAAGGAACATACCTCAAAATAATAGCCATCTATGACAAAGTCACAGCCAACAACATAGTGAATGGGCAAAAGCTGGAAGCATTTGCTCAAAAAACAAGAACAAGACAAGGATGTCCCTTTTCAGCATTCATTCCTATTAATCATAGTACTGGAAGTCCTAGCCAGAGCAATCAGTCAAGATAAATAAAAGGCATCTAAATAAGAAAAGAAGTAAAACTATCTCTCTTCACAGATTATGTGATTCTGTACCTAGGAATCCTCATAGTCTGCCCAAAGGCTCCTAGAACTGAAAAAAAAACTTCAGTAAAGTTTCAGGATACAAAATAAATATACAAAAATCAGTAGCATTTCTATGCTACTTGGACCAATAATGTTCAAGCTGAGGACCAAATCAAGAATGCAATCCCAATCATAATAACCACAAGACGAATAAAATACCTATGAATGTAGCTAACCAGGGAGGTGAAAGATCCAAATGCTAATGAAACAAATCAGAGATGACACAAACAAATGAAAAAATATTTCATGTTTTAAGACAGGAAGAATCAATTTTGTTAAAATATTCATATTGCCTGAAGCAATTTACATATTCATTGCTATTCCTGTCAAATTACCAACATCCTTTTTTTCACAGGATTAAGAAAAACTATTCTAAAATTCACATAAAACCAAAGAAGAGCTGAAATAGCCAAAGCAATCCTAAGCAAAAAAGAACAAAGCTGGAGGCATGACACTACCTGACTCCAAACTATACTGTAAGACTGTAATAACCAAAACAGCATGGTACTGTTACAAAAATAGATACATAGACGGGTAGAACAGGCTAAAGAGCCCAGAAATGAAGCCACACATTGACAACTATCTGATCATTGACAAACTGGACAATAGCAAGCAATAGGGGAAAAGACTTCCTAGTCAATAAATGGTACTGTGATAACTAGCTAACAATATGCAGATTAAAATAGATTCCCTTCCTTTCACCATATAAAAAAATAAACTCATGATAGATTAAAAGCTTAACTGTAATACCTAAAACTATAAAGTCCCTAGAAAAAAAGCTAGAAAATATTTTTCTGTATGTAGACCTTGGCAAGGATTTCATGATGAAGTCTCCAAAAGCAATTGCAACAAAAACAAAATAGGTGTAAGTTGGGAGCTAATTAAATTAAAGAGCTTCTGCATGCCAAAAGAAATGATCAACAGACTAAACATACAACCTACAGACTGAGAGAAAATATTTATAAACCACGCATTCAGCAAAGGTCCAATATCCAGAATCTATCAGGAACTTAAATCAACAAGCCAAAACAAACGACTTCATTAAATAAATGTACAAAGGACATGAATAGACATTTCTCAGAAAAAGATATATACATGGCCAATGTATATAAAATAATTCTCAACATTGCTAATCTTTAGAGAAATACAAATCAAAACCACAGTGAGATACTATCTCACACCAGTTAAAATGGCTATGATTAAAAACTCAGAAAATAACAGGTGTTAGCAAGGTGAGGTTGTGGAGAAAAGGGAATGTTTATACATGCTGGTGAGAATGTTAATTATTTCAGCCACCATGGAAAGCAGTTTGGAGTTTTCTCAAAGAACTTAAAATAGAAGTACCATTAGACCCAGTAATTGAATTCCTGGGTATATCCTCCCCTAATTATATGTTAATCATAGCACTCTTCGTAATACCAAAGACGTGGAATCAGCCTAGATGGTCATTAACAGTAGGCTGGATAAAGAAAATATGGCATGTATACACCATGGAATACTATACAGCGATTAGAAGTGGAATCATGTCCTTTGCAACATGGATGTAGCTGGAGGCCACTATCCTAAGCAAATTACCACAAGAACAGTACACCAAATAGTGCATGAATTCCCACTTATGAATGGGACCTAAACCTTGAGTACATGTGAACATAAAGAAAGGAACAATGGATACCAGGGCCTACTTGAGGGTGGTCCATAGGAGGAGGGTGAGGGTCAAAAACCTATGTATAGGGTACTATGCTCACTACTTGGGTAATGAAATCACTTGTACACCAAAGTCTAGCAACATGCAATTTATCCACGTAGCAAACCTGAACATGTATTCACTGAACCTAAAATGAAAGTTGAAAAAATGAAGAAAATAACTGTAAACCTAAATATGTATGTCCACAAACCTGTATTTCAAGAATAAGGCCAAAATACATTTAACTCATAAGAGATTTACCACTAACTAACAAATCGACCCTTACAGAAAATCTACAATATGTACATTAGGCAGAAGGACAATAATTCCATTAAGAAGGGCCAAAATATAAAAAGGAATAGTAAAGCAAAGATGGAAAATGTTAACTAGGCCTAAATAAATGGTATTTTAAAAATAAAATGAATACTATTCGTAATTGATTCCTTCTGATACACGTTACCACTGAATAAGACTGTTTTGTGTTAGTTGGAGCCTCCCCTCTTAGGTGACTGGAAAATATTCCAGAATTGACAGCTGAATTTGATGCAATGATAAGCATATTTTATATTGAATAATAGTCAAAATAATAATGCTCAGGCTAGTAGAGGTATAATCTCCAAATCAAGGAATGGTTTTATATTTCATATTATTTTTACCATTACAATTTTTCAGGGACTTGCCTTTTACAGTCTGTGTACATGTGACTATGGCAAGGCTACTAGGTTTCTCTTAGGATACATTTTTCCCTCTTTGATAGAGCTCCTTATTTTTAACTAGTCACACAGTGACCAAATATGGAGTCTCCTTTTTTCATTCTCCTTGGTTGTTGGTTGTAGCTCTGAAATTTAAGTTCTGGCCATGGAAATTCATTAAAAGATAATGGGTATGATATGGTTTGACTGTGTCTCCACCCAAATGTCATCTTGAATTGTAGCTCCCGTAATTCGCACATATCATGGGAGGGACCCAGTGGTAGGTAATTGAATCACAGAAGCACATCTTTCTTGGGCTGTTCTTGTGATAGTGAATAAGTCTCACAAGAGCTAATGGTTTTATAAAACTGAGTTCCCTTGTACGTGCTCTTGCTTGCCTGCTGCCATGTAAGACATCCCTTTGCACTTCCTTCATCTTCCGCCATGACTCTGAGGCCTCCCCAGCCATCTGGAACTGGGAATCCATAAAACCTCTTTCGTTTATAAATTACCAAGTCTTGGCATGTCTTTATTAGCAGCATGAGAACAGACTAATACAAAGTCCAATTTCCAGGATTTGTCTATAAAAGACAGGGGTGTGCCATTGATTGCCCCTCCCACTTCTCCAAGGTTGGAATGTGGTCCTGAGCCATAGCCACCTTAGACCCTGAGGAGGAGGCACCCCAGAGAAGGCTAAGCAACAAGAGGAGAGAAACTGGGACCTGAGACACTGCAGAGCACTTTCCTATTCTTTAAGCCATTGTGGCTTTGTGCGTGTGTGTTGGTGTGTGTGTGTGTGTGTATATTTTTTGGAATCTATATCCTAAATAATAGAGTGGTTATAAAAAATACATGTGTTAATTTATTGGGACACTGAAACTCACTATTGCAAACACTGTTTAAATCTTTACATTTCACTCAATATACTGTTAAATACTTTTTATGGTGTCAATATTTCACTGATTTTCGAATCCTACTTTATATTTTAGAGGGTGCTGATCATGAATGCACCACAGAAAT
Organism: Cebus imitator; assembly: GCF_001604975.1. Taxonomy (NCBI): domain Eukaryota; kingdom Metazoa; phylum Chordata; class Mammalia; order Primates; family Cebidae; genus Cebus; species Cebus imitator. The sequence goes on from NW_016107902.1 coordinate 629,044, forward strand.
CTGCATGGAATGTTTTATGATGTTAGTTTTATCTGTGAAGAACTTGTCCTCCATAAAGAAAGCATGTACTTTTAGGGTTAAATTTTTGTGCCCTGTACAAATGTACAGGTAACTTTAATAACAAGAAAAATGGAGAATGCTTGTTGGTTTTAATTCTAATAAAACTGGAATGGAGACTCAGCCAAGACAACTAACATCTATAATTTCTTCATTTTAACAAAGAGTACTTTGACAAAGAACAAATAGCTGCTTCCTTTGTCTAGACAAAATCACTTTGTAAACTTTACACAGCTAGGTCTAGGAAGTGATTGTTATGCAGTATTTAAGCCTAGTTTTCATGCAACACTAATAATTCTATTACATTTTTCTTTCTCTTAGTAATTCATTTGGTATTACAATATTTAAGCCAAACATTAAGCCTTCTGTTTCATATATAAATTATTTATGTTCTTCTTTTAAGAAACCCATTTCTGAGTAACCTAAATTTGCAATAAGAAAGTATTAACCTTTCAGAATTGGTTCCCAAAAATCTGAAATATTTTATAACATTAACTTTATAAGATTAAATGGTTATATTTCAAACATTATAAAAGTACATTAGAATTAACCATGTGGTTACCTTAACTGTGCTATACCAGATTTTTATTTGTTAGTTATTTTGGTGAAGAATTAGATCTATGTTTTGTTAGTTTTTAATATTAAAATGCACTGAATAAATCAATTCTTTGCAAGAATAAAAATTGTTTAATTTTCCTAATAAAATGTAATTGCACAAAAATTTTAATAATATACCTTCTGCTTCATTGCTAACATAAACTTGCCTTTGAGATAATTATAAACAATACTTTAGAGCATATTATACCAAACATTTGAAGATGAAATTAGAGTTTTCTAATTTTCCCTGCTCTGGAAGAAAGTAGACATAGGTCATAGTATTCAATTTTTATGGTATAATTGTGTAATGATGATTAAATTTCTGTTACCAAATATCCCTTGTATCTTCTACTGTGAGCATAACGGAGGTTGACATTATGTAGTATATGGAAATATGTGAAAGGTAAAAAGTAATTTACTCTAAAGTAAGGTAAAGATAACATTTACTTTTCCTTTAAACACTAGAGTTTAATGGGTTAAAAATAACAAAAATTCAGTAAAAACAATTATCCATAATACTACTGTCTTGAGATAGTTATCAATAGCTTGATACATTTCTATTTTGTTGTTTACTTTGAACGTATAAGCTTATATATCTATGTATCTATATATTGATGAAAATAGTTTTATTGTATTCATACTATGAGACAGTATTTTTATTTATTTTAAATATCTTTTTACATAATTGTGTGCTATTTTATTTTGGAGGATTTTTGTAGTCATTCTTTATTTTGCAGGCATTCAGGAACCTTTTCAAATAAAATTCATACAAAGCGAGGTGAAGATGACGTGTAAGACATAAACCATTTATGTACCATTTTACCCCATCTTTTTCAAAAGCATAGGGCAAAAGGTGAGATTTTGATGCTATTAGTGAAAATAGTTATGCTACTCATTATTAAAGTTTCCTATTGGAATGCATAATTTGCCATGCATGCTACTTATAAGTTTTTAAAATTATAATGTGCTGGCTTTCTAATTCCTGAGTAATCTACCATATTTGAGCATTCACAAAATGATTAGTATTGGGATAGTGTTGCTCACAATGACTAAAGTCATTCTCAAAATCTTACCATCATTCCTTCCATTCTAAGAAAACATGAAGTTTTAATGAGTAAACCGTTCTATAGTGTCAGAAACTATTGCTATATATGTTTTACATGTGTTTTAAGTAAAAAACAAACAAAAAACCTTCAGTGCCAACTATGTTTCTTATTTCACTGAATGTAAATATGTTTTTAAATATTTCTGAATATACCCATAATACCACAGATCAAATATGTAAAGTGTAAATATTTAGCCTTTCTGAAATGCCTTTTACTGTTAAAGTACCTCTGAGGTTACTACAGTCTGCATGTTCAGTTAGTCAGATGTTGGCATGCAGTGGCTCATGCTGTGTTTCTGGTAAAGGGAAGGAACTTCAGAAGGGATAGGTAAAAAAGTCTAGCCATATCTATAGGGTAGACAAATTGAGCACCACCTCAGCATGTCACATATGTTGGGGCAATAGCAGCAAGTTGGTCCATTAGATTTACAGAGCATGACTTTAGGGGATTCTGCAGATTGGCCTGGCTGTGATTAAATGTTGGTCTTAGAAATGCCTGTTGACAAAAGAGACAGTGAGATTTCCATTCATCATTTCACCTTCAGTAGCAGCAGGACTCCAAATCCTTGGAAACATTTAATACTAATTGAGATTGGTAATTTAGGCAGGTTACTAGAAGAGAAACTGGGAACAAATAATAAATCAAAAACCTAATCAATAAACAAAGCAATATAATTTGTCATCAGATTGCTGGGGTTTATTTCCTGGCTCCTCAGTTTAGTAACTGTGAGATCAAGAGCTGTGATTTAAACTCTTTTTGATTCAGTATCTCGTTTGTAATATGGAGATAATAGTACCTAGATTCAATAACATGGTTGTGAGGATTAAATGAGACACCTACTATAAGGTTTCTTAGTGTCACTTCTGATACATATCGGACATTCAATAAATATTCAATATATATTCGCAGAAATGATTGTGGCAAAGTGATCCCTTTTGTCTTTTCTGGGGGTAATCTCCTATTCCCCCTGACTTCACTAAGCCTAGCACTTTTGTATTCCACAGCTTCAGGGGAGGTTGCATTGCTGAACCAAAACTAAAAGCCACTTACAAGACACACATCCCTTTGTGTTCTTTGAGGACTTAGAGCTTCAGGATGAAGGAATTAGATACAATTCTTATGAGGATAAGTAGAGGAGAAATGATCGAATTGAAAGATTAAGAGAAAAGACCAATGAGAGGACACCAAAGGTAAAGTTTAGAAGGAATGATTATGGAGGCTGAATAATAACAGAATTCACAGCCTCAGGACAGTACTCCTGCTACTAGAAAACCCTGAAAAAAGCTTTCTAAGAGATGAAGAACTTCTTCCAAGTTATGCAGTAATGTTTATAGATATGACTATTATGGTTCATAGGTCGGTGAATGTTGCTTCTATTTCCAGGCCGTATTTCACTTGGACCTTGAAAGATAATGGAGCCCTAATAATGACTAACTTTGGATTTCCCACCAAGCGCGTGGGATAGAGGCTTAGAATCAGTTTTAATTTGACGATTTAAGATTAAAAAGTGGCTATTTCTTATATTTAGTTTATGTAATTTGTGGATTGGGAACAATGTAATTACAGGTATTGATCGACTTACCATCTATGCAACTTACGACCATTCGACTTTACGACCACAATCACTAGCCATGTCTGCTCGGCGTCTGGCAGTGCAAACATTGCCCAGCTGGGCGTACGACAGTGCGGACCAGCTTCTGGCAGCACTACCATCTCCGCGTGCACCATTTCAACTGTACATATAGCCTACTCAACTTACGACCAAATCGTGTTACGACCGGTCTGCTGTCCCGACCGTGGTCGTAAGTTGAGCACTAGCTGTAGTAGCACAGTGGGGTGTGAATAAAGGATTAGAGATTAGGAGGAAAATGATAGATCTGGACCTTTGGTATTGAAACCCACTGTACAGCATTAGAGCTCAATGAATTTTTTTTTTTTTTTTT
>NW_016107902.1:633261-658459 GCF_001604975.1 Cebus imitator
ATAATAACTTTATAGCTAATACTTATTGAAAATTCAGTAACCAACAGGATTCAACCTAAATGTTGTTTTGTATTACCTCACTTAATCTTCACCACCTTGGCTTCCCAAAGTGCTGGGATTACAGGCATGGACCACTGCATTCAACCCCCCAATTTTTTTTTTTTTTTTTGAGATGGAGTCTCACTCTGTCGCCCGTGCTGGAGGGCAGTGGCACCATCTCAGCTTACTGCAACCTCCGCCTCCCAGGTTCAAGCAAGTCTCCTGCATCAACCTTCTGAGTAGCTGAGGAGACTACAGGTGTACACTGCCACACCTGGCTAATTTTTTGGATTTTAGGAGAGACGGGGTTTCATGGTGTTGCCCAGGCTGGTTACAAACTACAGAGCTCAGGCAATCTGCCTGCCTTGGCCTTCCAAAGTGCTAGGATTACAGGCATGAGCCACCATGCCCAGCCAACACATAGTTTTACACTATTAATGTTACTTAATTAATCGGAAGTCTCCAAGAAGACAAAACCGTAAGCAACAAAAAGGAAAGGAGGTTGAAACAGAAACTGCATTCTGTCCTGCGAACACTCTCAAGGTCCCAAGGTGTTGGGCCCTCCTCAGCTCAAATCCATCAGTACTAGGATCAGGTGACTGGACCATGAGGCACTGGCGAGATGAAAGTTCTTAGTTTATTTAAGCAATGCCAGAATCCTGGAAGGTAGATAAATTGGTCTCACTTGTTAGCTCCCTTATTCCTGGAAGGAGGAAATGCACATTTACTCTGAAAAGTCAAGGTCAACTAAATATAAGCCTATCATCAAAGAGCACCAAACACACGAGAACACAAATATCCATGAATGAGAATCAGCAGGAAAAAAGTGTTTGTTTACAAGCCCTAAGGATTATAGATATTGGAATTATCATATATAAAATATAAAATAAACACATGCAAAATATTTCGGTAAAAACAAAATTGTAAAAAGGAACAATTAGCCAGAAACTATTTTAAAAATACAAAAATTTGACAGAACCAAGATAAACTTTAAGAATGAAAAACATAATTATTGAAGTAATAATTTTCAAAAGCTTAATGCAGGGGTTGAATTGTAGATTACACAAAACTGAAGAACCAATGAACTAGAAAATATTATCTGAAGAAATTGCTAATGACGTGGCACAGAGACGCAAGAAGATTAAAAAAGTAAAGGCAAGATTAAGATATTTTGAGAATGGAAATACTAAAATATGTCTAATTAGAGTCCTGTGAAGACAGAATAAATAAAATGGTAGAGAAGAAATATTTCAAGAGATGACTACTGAATATTTTCTATTACAATTGAAAGATAAGGTAAAAATAACTTATGCTAAAAACTATTGTAGTGAAACACAGAGAAGAAAAAGTAAAGATTTTAAAAGATGCCAGAGGGAAAAGACAAATCTCCTCAAAGAAGCATCAACTTGATCGACAGTTGTTTGCCAACAACAATAATGGATGCTCTATATATTAGAATAGCATCTTCAGGCTCCTAAGAGAATATACATATAAACCTAGTGTGGTATACTTAACCAAATTAATTTTTATTTACTATTGCTTTGATTTCTTGGAGCTCAGTCTCAAAAGACAGAATTAGTCTTTTTCTATATTTTATGGCATATTTTATACTTTTGATATTATATTTTTATAATTTATTTCCTATAGTTAATATATACTTTATGATTTTATTTTTGCCAAGTGAAAAACTCCTTTTTTTGTTCAGTTTTGCTACTTCTTAGCTTGAATGTCTTGTATTCTATTTCCTACTATTTTCTACCATGATAAAGTTCTAATATTTTTAATTTATTGTACATATTATGTATACTGTATATATATATATATATATATATATATATATATATAGTTTGATTCAATGCTGACTAATGGCAAGAAAGTGAATCAATGCTAACTTACATACTATATGATTTTTTTTTTTTTCAATTTTGAGACAGGGTCTAGCAGCTCTGTGGCCCAGGCTGGAGTGCAGTGGTGCAAATAAATATATTGGAAAGTAATTTGGCACAATCTCTTAAAATTAATCATTCATATACGAAATGATTCAGCTATTCTATTTCAGTATGTACCAACTCCTTGCCCCTAAACAACTCTAATACCTGACCATCAGGAGAAAAAAAGTCTGTAATATCTCTACCAAGAATAAAAAATTGAGAGCTAAATGATGAGAACTCATGAACACAAAGAAGGAAACAACAGACACTGGGCCTAGTTAAGGGTGGAGCTTGGGGGGAGGGAGAGGAGCAGAACGAATAACTAATGGGTACTAGGCTTAGTACCTGGGCGACAAAATAATCTGTACAACAAACCTCCATGACATGGGTTTTCCTGCATAACAAACCTGCACATGTCCCTGAGAACCTAAAATAAAAGTTAAAAAAAGAATAAAATATTTGAATCAATTAAAAGCCCCATTTTCAGGAGAATATTATACTAGCAGTGAAAAACGAATGAATAACTACATATGCCAATGTGGATGAAATGCAGAAATAATTGCGAGAGAACTCAGACACAAAGTTAAAAGTATATGTCACCTGGAGTTACACATTTTATGTGATAAGAATAATAATATAGCAAGTGGTTGATAAATTAAAATTCCAGAAAGTGGTTAATTGGTTGAGAGTAGTCAGAAGAACAGTTAGGAAGACAGGCAGACATTTAGGTGTTGGGAATGCTCTAGATTTTAATTTTGGTGGTTAGTTCAGGGAGGATATTTATTTTATCATTAAGCTTTATGTAATATATATAAATGCATGCAATGTTTATAATATGTCAAGTATTACTGAATAACATTGTTAAGAACTAAATGAAAAAGTCAATTTAGAGTTTTTGAGAGTTTTATTTGTAGAATCAGGCCTTTTATTACATTTATTTTATTATATAAAACACCATGGGCACTTTGTCTTCATTCAAAAAGATTTAATTTTCTATTGATCAGCCTCATAAAAGCTAATTGATATTTTACCAACTCAGTCTATACATTATTTGTGAATGGGTAAATATCGAACCATTGGTGTTTAGATAAGGGTTTACTCTGCTTCTACCAGCTTAATTGACTCCTGATTGTATGTGCTGCAATGTACTGCCTAGAAATACAGAGTTTTAAATGTTTTCACATTGGTTTATGTATTTTTGGATAGAATATTTTTCTCACATAGGTAATTGAAATCTTATTCTGTATCACTAAACTTGATGAATACTGATTTAACAGCTCATTGTCTCAAAATACACACAATATTTGGGATGTCAGGATTATGATATAGCCTGTCCAGTTGGTACAGTGTACACACGTTACATCCTTTTGTTTTACTCTACTTAAATTATCCAGGAGAAAGTAAAGTCATGAGACTTACACAACATGTACCTCCCCATTACTTTCTAACTTCAGTTGTGTGAAGTTTTCCTGAACATAAGAGAATAAAACAAAGTGCCCTGTCTCTAGGACTTTCTAAAGGAACAGGTTCAGAATAAGTAACAGTTATGCAAGTTTGCAAGTTAAAGGTACCAATAATAGATGTACTAAAAAAAGGAATGCCATTCAAGAGGGGAGGGCAATTCTAACTTTTTCTGGGGCTGGTGAGATAGTGAATGGAGGAACCTGAGAGCTGAGCTAGATTTGAAGTGGGTGTATGTATCATTTGTGGGTAAAGAGAGGATAATAGCCTTCCAGCGCTTAATCCTTGGCTTAAGCAAAGGACTTAAGCAAAGGACCAGAGTGTTGTGGACTCGGAAGCGTCGAGGAGATTGCCATTCTTAGAAAACAATGAAGCCAGGAGGGCAGTTGTTTCAGTTAAAGCCTTCTATATTGTTTCATTGCCTCTTTCCTCATCTCCACCCTCTCTCTCCTCCTCAATCTATGATTCCGCTCCTTTAAACGCACTTTTAGTCATTTCACTCCCCAGCTTAAAAACATTCACTGACATTCCCTTACATATGATGACATTTCTTCTGGGGCTTGAACTCAAGGACCTCCTCCACCTGATCATAATAGTTCTTGTGAACCCTCGTTCATACTCATCTCCTGCTATAAAACTCTTTCATGAAAAAAATGAATTCATCCTCTATCTTCCGTCTTTGGCTTGTATGCTGGTCTGCACTTGATGTTACATTGTCCACCCCGATCCCCACTGCACCACAGCCCTTGCCGGGGGGTTCAGGATTCCTACCAAGCCCTCCTTCCTCTAAAACGTTCCCTGAATCCCTGAGGAACAATTCCTTCTTCAAAATTCTCTACAGTACTGAAAGTACAACACCTAACAAACTGTTAACAATTTGAATAACAGAAACTGAAGAATTATGAACAGGGAAAAATAACAAAAAACAAATCTTCGTGACTGAAGATAAATTATCAGGTAACAAGTATCCAAGTTTTCCAGTAAAATGTATAACAAAATAGTTGTTCCAGTATACATCGTTCAGAAATTTCTGAACTGCATTGATGAAAAGAATATGCAAAGCTTTCTAGAGATGTAAGTTACTGGCTAATGTCTAAGAAATATCAGAAGCCATGAATACTTGAAGACTGTGGAAGAAGGCTTTCAAATTCTAAGAGAAAATAATTTTAAACCTAGGCTTCTATATGCAGAAAATTAACAACCAACTGTGGAATGTAAAAATATAAATCATTCTCAGATATGCAAGACAGGACATCTTACATTCTATGGAGTTCTTTCTTTATTGGTATCTTATGAAAACAGGCTTTGGCAAGCCAAAGAATTAAACTAAGGGAGAGGAAGTCATGGAACCCAGAGAACAGTCTCTAGGATAGAATTTCAGTGCAGGGAAACCTCTGTGGGACACCTGTATAGCACATCTGGAAGGTAACATCTCACAGAGGGATCCTGGAGGGGGAAAACTTGACAAGAGATAGGTAGTGGAAGAAAATAGAACCATTAGAGACTGTTAAAACAAATACACACACACCCCCCACAACAATAAAGGTGGTCCTACTAGGAATTAATTGCTTTCATATAAAGCATAAAAAATATGACATAATTTAGGGGCCGGGTGCAGTGGCTCACGCCTGTAATCCCAGCACTTTGAGAGACTGAGACAGGTGGATCACCTGAGGACGGGAGTTCAAGACCAGCCTGGAGAAACTGTCTCTACTATAAATACAGAATTAACCGGCCCCCGGTAGCACATGCCTCTAATCCCAGCTACTCAGGAGGCTGAGGCAAGAGAATCGCTTGAACCTGGGAGGTGGAGGTTGTGCTGAACCAAGATCACACCACTGCACTCCAGTTTGGGCAACAAAAGTGAAACTCCTCTCAAAAAGAAAAAAATTATGAACTGCAAGAAAACACATTATTTTTCCTTCATGCAGGAAACCTTAATTTTCAAGTGCTCCAGAGTCTGTGATTTTGGACCCAATGGAGAAGGAACATAATCCCAACACACTATTAGTGACAGAATGGAATCTTAGTAATAATGTAAATGCTCCTTTTCAAAAAAAAATTACAGATGTTAGAGTCAAACAATGCGAAAGCAATGATGACTCAACTGCAGAGGGAATGTGGGTGTAAATACCTTGATTATATAAATGGAATAGTGCAGCTGACAGTAATTAGGAGACAAAAAGCAGGGAGAAAAGGTGCAAGAGAGGGTAGGGGAGCTGGTACCCCTTTTTTACAATATGACACATCAGATTATGATATTAGGCCAGGGTGTGATACCTCACGTCTCTAATCCCAGCACTGGGAGGCCAAGGCAGATGGATCACTTGAAGTCAGGAGTTCAAGATCAGTCTGACCAACATGGTGAAATCTTGTCTCTACTAAAAATACAAAATTAGCCGGGCATGGTGGCACATGCCTGTAATCCCAGATATTCAGGAGGCTGGGGGAGGAGAATCCCTTGAACTCAGGAGGTAGAGGTTGCAGTGAGCCAAGACGGCCATTGCACACTAGCCTGGGCAGCAAGAGCAAAACTCTGTCTCAAAAAGCAAAAAAAAAAAAAAAAAAAAATATATATATATATATATATATATATGATATTAAATATTGAGAAAAAATGTTTCATTATGTGATTAAAATTACAAAATTTTAAAATAGACATTTAAAATAATAAGTAGCAAGTATTTGAAGAAAGACAGCTGGAGAAAGGGGAAGTAAAAGCAAAAAAAGAAAAAAAACCTCATCTTTCCAATGGGAATATTAATGCATTCTGTTTAAAGTTGGTATATTGTCTAAAATTGATATATTAAGAAATAGAGGAATAAGCAGATTACCTAGAAATATAAAGACAAATACCAGAAAAAATTGAACAGGAACATTTAAGAGTCCTCTGAGGAATAGGACTTTGGTTTCAGATATAATTCCTTCTTATCCTTAGTTTTTTATTATTTGATATACAACTACGTTAATATTTATAAAACTATAGATTTTTAGAGCAATATGTTATTTAAATATGCAGGTTTTGATTTTAAAAAACCCTTTACATTCATTTTCTAAGCTAGTCTGTTTCCAAACATTGAAGAAAAACTCATAAAATCAAAATATATGGCTGTTTCATCTATTATGGCAAATGTTACAGTCACGAAGACAAGTCACTGGATGCTAATTTGAGAGGTGACCTTCTCTAAATTTAGTGGGGAGAGCATACCTTGAACAGAGAGGCAGTTCAAAGATTGTGTTCAGCTTCGATAACTTCCTGGGTTCCATTTTCCTAATGAGTCTTTGTTATCATGCTAAAACTTCTCTTAACTACCACAATGGTAGAAAAAACTATAGGCACATGTATATACAGCACATGCAAACACACACACGCACATACACACACACTAGTATAAATAAATTTTGATTACCTATGTTATTATTCTCCACTATAAATACATATACTTGAAATTATATATGTAATACATAATATATAAAATTTACATATGTACAAATAATTTGTTCTTGGAATAGGATGGATAGTAATTTAGTTTTTTAATATCTGTAATCTGGAAATAAGGAGAGTTATCATGTAGTGATATAGTCACTGAAAATATATAAATGTCATTTATGTGTAAACTGAAAATTTCCACTGTTGACTTGGTTAGATTTAATTCCCTAGTCACATTGCCATTAGCTCTCAGTTATGGGTATGTGCAGTATTTTACGGTAAATGTGTTATGTTCCCCAAATTCAGTATCAATCTGCTTTCTTCCCCTTCCTTCCTCAAAAACCCTAACTCCACTGTTCAAAACAGCAAAGGCATGGAATCAACTTAAATGCCCGTTAATGGTCGACTAGATAAAGAAAATGTGGTACCTGTAACCATGGGATATTACATAGCCATAAAAAAAGAAAGAGGTCATGTCCTTTGCAGCAACATGGATGGAGCTATCAGTCACTGTCCTAAGCCAACTAACGAAGGAACAGAAAACCAAATTCCACATGTTCTCCCTTTTAAGTGGGAGCTAAACTCAGTGCACATGGGCACAAAGTAGGGAAAAACAGACACCAGTGCCTACTTGAGGGTGGAGGGTGGGAGGAGAGTGAGGATTGAAAATACCTACTGAGGCGTATTGCATAAGCTCGGGAGTTTGAAGCCAGCCTGGGCGACATGGGAAAACCCCATTTCTACAAAAAAAAAAATACAAAAAACTAGCCAGGTATGATGGTGTTCACCTGTGGTCCCAGCTACTCAGGAGGCTAAGGTGGGAGGATCACTTGAGATCAGGAGGTGGAGGTTGCATTGAGCCAGGATCATGCCACTGTACTCCAGCCTGGGTGAGAGAGCCAGACCCTGCCTCAGACAAGAAAAAAAACCAAAATACCTATTAGGTGCTATGCTTTTTTCCTTGGTGACAAAATAATCTGTACATCAAATCCCTCTGACATGCTCTCTACCCATGTAACAAATCTACACATGTACCTCCGAACCTAAAATAAAATTAAAAAAAAAAAAAGTAATGTTCTCAAACTCTCTAGTACTTAGATATAGGGAACACAACACAAAGGTGAGCAAAAGTTTATGTGCTTAAGAAGTGGAGCAATTGTCAGAAACAGTATTTTTGGGAGAAGAAGCCAGTTTGGAGGCAATGATGAGGTGTTCAGTTTTAGATCCACGGCATTTGAAGTGTTGGGGAGTTGTATGAGTGAACACTTGGCAGGAGAACAACTGACTTGTATTGCTGCTGGAAGTTCTCACCCCCAACGCTCTGGGTTGTGTTAATGTTGGATTCTAGGGTAAAAGAGGGAAAACAGTTACTAAATTAATCGTTGGGATTATAGACTTGATGATGTCATCTTTCCTATATATCACCATCCTCTGCCTAGCTTGAATTGTTTAAGTCCTCTTTTATACTTCAAAAAAAAAATTCCAGCTTCTTTGACTCATGTGTCTTTGAATTTATTACTTACTTATTTTTATTGATGCCATTAGCTCATTCTTAACAGACAAATAAGCTGTGATAACTCTGTTGTAAAATGAAAACAAGGAAAAAACCTTCTTTGACTTCACATCGTCTTTATTTGTCTATGCTTTAATTTTCCCTTCTTAAAATCTGGGTCCTGACTTGCCTTCTGGCCCTTATCCCTTATTCACTGATGATTTTAACCTCCAGCTAATGGTATTCTCTCTCCATTGTAGCTCTTCCCTGTTGTCTTCCCTCCCTACTTCCTTAGAATCCATGGTCTATATGATAACTACTCAACTAAAACCAGTTTCAGCACCTTTCCCATCTTCCTTTAGGTTGTCCACCGATCTGTTGTTGGAAAATGAAACAACAGATTTTTCATTTTGTCTTTACCTGAGTAGCTGAATATTGCTATAGACACTTACTCAACAGGAATAGCTACTGTCCTGAAGTTATGACTGCAATTCCTAAATCGATTATAGCACAGCCTGTCAATCATTTCCTGGCATACTGTTCCCACTCTCATACAGGATTATTTCAAATTCATTCTTCACTCCTCAACCCTTCTAAAAAATCTGAATAGCTAATTTGACACAGATTTATAGATACAAAGGAAAAAGTTACACAGAAAGTCAATTTCCCGCTAAGTATAATCACTTACCATATCTGGCCTCATATGCTTGCCCTTCTTAGTTGTTCCTGTAGTGAAATGATTCATCAAAGATTGATCATCGTAACCGTGCCCCCCTCTTGCATCCCTCTTGCCTTTCCAAGGACTTAGCACTTGTAATTGTGAGCGTTTTCTCTTGAATTCTTCACATGTCATGGAATGAGATCATTCTTAACAGGCAAATAAGCTGTCATAACCCTGTTGTAAAATGAAAACAAATAAGGAAAAAGCCTTCCTTGACTTCATATCATCTTTGTTATCTGTGTTTTAATTTTGTTTTCTTAAAATCTAAGTACAGTCTTCATTGCCTTGATTCACATTCTACTTTCAGCTCACCCCAGGTGATCTCCAGCCACAGTCACTTCCCCAAGATTTTAAAAAATTAATGTCGCAAGTTGCCTCCATGTTGTCAAATTCGCTTTGCTTGTATCATCTTCCAGGACTTAGTTTACTGTCATCCCCTCAGAGACACTTTCACCGACAATTGTACCTAAAAGGAAGTCCACGACCCCATGTCACATCAGATTTTTCTTTTTTCCTTATAGAACTTACTATTAGCTGATATTATATGATTGGTATTTGTCTTCCCACACCATCAGCTCCATAAAAACTGAATCCCAACTCTGAGAGTAGTGCCTGATATATTGAAGTATTTCATTTAAATATTAACGATAAGTTTGCTGAATGAATTCATGAACGCCTAAATAAAGTTAACATTTTTTTATACTCCTCTGATATCAGCAAATACCAGAGTTGCTTTCGTGTAGTTTTGATTTGATGTCTTTCAGGGTAATAATTCCATGATGCGTGGTATCTTCTGTGAGGCTCTTGAAATCCTTTCTACACCTACCTCCCCTCCCCTCTGCCTCAGAAGGCTGGCCTGTGCGGATGCAGCTATGAGTGTTCTAATTCCCTGCTTTCTGATAACATTTGGACAATTGGGAGTCCAGCAGGAGCTGGGAGGCAGACCGGGGAGTAGATTCAGGATTTTTATTACTCTAGCTCCGTCGTGAGGTTACCTTGGGCTGGTTGCATTTCCTCAACTCAAGGTTGCAGTTGTTCTCTTTGCAGCTTGCTCCACCCAACTCTCTTCTTTTGGGTTCCATGCATTCTGGAAATTACTCCTATCGTGTGTGTGTGTGTGTGTGTGTGTGTGTGTGTGTGTGTGTGTTCGTTTGTTTGCCTTTTTGAGCCTAAATGTGTTAACAGCTTTTGTATTACTAGGTTCATAGCAACATCTTATCCCTACATTTATAAATCGCCCCTTTAATAAGATATCCTCCAACTGTCCTGTTTTGAATATACCATCTACTATTGGCTAGACCACTGAAAAATGCAGGATAAAAACAAATTTTGCCAAGTAGTCAAACAATTTATGTAATCCTCATCCATTCCTTGTACCATAGTCTAAGTAGAAATGATTTCAACTTATCTTTGGGATATCCATGCCATTATTTCCCTATATTTCCCTATCATTAACAAGAGTCAACTCATTCACGCATGCCTTATTGGAATGTCAATAAGGAAGGGAGGAAAAAGCACTGGGGTCTGTAAGTTGTAGCTGTACTGCCCTGGAGTTAAAATAATTTAACCCAGTTCTGGAGTCCGAGGGATGACTAGTATTACATCCTGTTATCTTTTAAGTTGTGGAGCTCCAACTCCACTTTGCAAATAATTCAGCAATTTTATGCAATCCCTAAAATATTGTTTTATTCACCAAGGATGAAAACTATTCTACAGATCAACAAGATTCTATATGTTGATGAAATCATTGTTTAAGCGGAGACTGCTATGAGGCTATAAAAAGAACACCTCCTTCTGATATATGTTTCCAAAATTGCCTCCTGTTTTACATAAGTAGTTTCATACACACAAACACACACACACACACACACACAAATACAAGCAAAAAATTGAAACCGAATGATATAATTATTGGCAATGAGAAGCTCAAAAGCTTTTGAAGCTTAATACATTATTTTGATCTTTTAAAATTCTTTTTCATAAGCCAAGGTTCTATGTTAGAGGAAGTTAATTATTTCAAACAATACAGCAGATGGAGTGCTCAAGAAAAGAATGGAAAGCATTGCTCATGTATTACTCACTCCTGATAAATATCTTTGTATATATACATAGCACACACATAAATGCCAGACATATCACTGAGGTTAAAGTGATGTCATCATTTCAACGGTATTTTCTCAATTCTGTATTCCTTTAAGCAATATTGTAAGAAACACAAAATATTCTTCACTATAAAACCAATCACAAAATGTATTAATTCTAACAATTACATAGCTAACAGAATTTAAAAATTAGTATTCTAATCTCCCCTGTTTTTAATTACTCTTTTCCTTGTCCACCTCTTGTGCCACATCTTATAGCAGTTAGAGAAACTTTTTCTGAAATAGCATATTAGAACAATATTTTTAACAATTTCCAGGGCTCATCTTTTTTTAGGGGGTTAGGTGGGGAGTGAGGAGTGGAGAAAGATGTTGAAAATGTACTGTTAACATTCAAGAAAATGTCTTGTTCTGGAAAATTATTTTTAGTTTTAAGAGAGAAAAAAGCAAAACAAGAACAAAATTAATAAGAATAGAATTTGACTTTTGTCAGAAAAAAATAAAGGTGGGGAATTTGTGAGTTTGAAAGAAACGTCGTTTTTAAACCTGAGAGAAGAAAAGGAAAATATTAAGAGTTCTGAAATACAATTATCATAATAATTTGAAAATTATTGCTCTAAACAAAGCTGGGTAGATGGAGACCAATTTTAAATATATTTTATGCTAACTATAATAAAATAAAACTATATTTTTAGTTTGATTCATATTCCCAATAACCTAAGATATTAAAATTGCAAAGGGGGAGGAATCACATGTGGCACTTTACAATTTCCTATTTCTTGAACATATGTCTAGACCCCCAAGTCTTATACAATACAGGCTTTCTAATTCTCTCTTTAAATTAAACCTGTGGGATTACTTGAGCATGGCTGACACACTTAGATAATATCAGGCATTTAATACACACTATGTGCCTTTGATTTACCTGACAAGTGACAACAAGGCTGTATTGATTAAGCAGACACTATCATTAAATGAATATTTGCAGAATCTGCCTGTGGTTATTATCATACCAAACAGAACTCCTGTTCAATATCCTGTTTGGGAAGCAGTCTCCACCAGATGCTTCCAAAGCAGGGCAAAACCACCCATAATGCAGTTGGATTGATATGAAATTCTATACCCCTGAGGGAAAACACTTCATTCTGGCCCCAGGTCGTGGGCCACTAATACTTTGTATTCCTGCAAGAACTGGTATCTTTAAAGAATATATTTTTAAGTGATTCTTAGTAATATAGACTTTACCTTTCTAACACTGTTTATTTTTCCATGATTATAAGTCACCACCATGGGAAATATGAAATTAATCAGAATGAGTTGCTTTTCCTTATTTTTCAAACAAGAAGATTCTTTTATTTAAATGTGACATGAAACGCATAGAATTATCTTCGTATATTTCATTTATTTCTAATTTTCTATATATGTACTCTGAAATAATTTGATAGACTACATAGTAGAAATAAAATGGATTTATATGTTAATCGAGAAGCTGAATATGTAACAATGGCCAGACAATATAAATAAAAGAGAACACTGACCTACCACTCTGTAACAGCCAGCCCTGAAAACCATGCAACAGCTTCTGCAGCAATTGATCCTGGAATTCAAACCACACTTATGTAGCAGTCATACTTTGATAATTGACTTGGTCCGAGACTTCAGCTTAACTGTCCTGTCCCCCTCTCTTACTTGCCCCAACTCAGGATCAACCAGAGAAAGCCAAACTGCTTCCCAACTAATTATGTAGGATGCCCCACTTCTAGTAAGCCCACCACTATCAGCATTCAAACAGCCTTCAATTAGGGGAAACCTGAAGCCTTTCCTTTTTTAACTATAAAACTCTTGACAACTCCGACTGCGTTTGAGTATCTGCCAAATGTACGTGACATTTGCTGACTCCCTAGCTACAGCAAGCTCTTAATAAACAAACTTTAGTTAGGCTAATTTAAGTGCTGTTTGTCCATTTCTACTATATGTTAAAGTTCTTAAAGCATATTCATAAAATTTTAATATTTTAGATTACAATTAGTCTTAAGGTACAATTTAAACTGTTTCAAGTGATTATTTCTGAGGCATGGATTAGATGTAATGGGTAACTTTCTTGTTTTTTCTACACACACACACACACACACACACACACAGATATATGTACTTATATGCTTTTATATATATTTTTGCTTGAGTATTACTTATTCCAAAATTATTTATAAAAAAATAAGAAATAATCTTGGCTTCGATTAGAGAGCTGAGCTTTATTTTAAATAAAGAACTATGACAAATTACATGTTCAAACGAATTATAAAGTTCATAGCAAACATATAGATAAACAACAGTTTTATAGGCACTGATAAGTGACTACTAATAACAAAATTTGTTTTAAAAAAATAGTTCATCTAGCATATCTTCTATTGTACCGGTAGCTTTGGGAAACTGAAGAGTTTGTTCAATTTCATTCAATTTGTCTTTCTTTTCTTTCTTTGTTCTCCCACGCTATATGGAAATATAACTACAGCTCCTTCTTCTTTGCCTACCTAGGAAACCAGGCATGTCTATTTTCACACATGTTTGGATTGGCGCCAGCTATTTTCTCCTCTGAAGCGGTCTGCCAGGGAAGAAAGCCATACTGACAAGAGGCAAAATTGGGTGGCGCTGGCAGGGTTCAGGGCAAGAAAGGCAGGACTGATTCTCTAAACAGAGAGGAGGAAATAAACACAAAATTCAATCTGTACCTCGTGGTTGTGTATCCCAATTACAAGCAATGTCTTAGAACCAGGGAAATTATATGAATATGGATTATAGGAATTGGAAGAGGGAGGGAACAGGCATGTCACCACTGGAGAAAAATGTGAAGAAAACACTGTAAATTCCTGAAGATATGGGAAATAAACATGAAATTAGATGGATTCCAAAAAATATTTTTACTACATTTCCAAAACTGAAAAATTAAAATAATTAGAAGCTAAATTTACAACCACAGAATAAAATATTTAAAAGACTTTATAGGAAAATGAACATGTGGTTTCATTAAAATATTGAGTTAAGAATACTGTTTAAATAGACATATAAAATCAAATTATAGATAATTTTAGAAAAGCTATTTCTAGCAATATTTCTAGAGTAATCTCTCAATTTTACTTTACCATTTTTGTTATGGGATGATTTAGATTTTTTTATCTAGACTAACACAAGTGAATTTTTATCACCTGATCTTTGAAAATAAACAGTTGTGAATTTAGAAAGTATTTCCCTTGGAATCTTCTATGAGTGTGAATTTAATAAGCTTGCTCTCAATGTGAAAAGATCTTAGAGAACTGTCAGCATATACTAGATAATATATTTTTTGAGACTTATTTACACATTACTCAGTAAGTTCTAAGGTTCAGGAAATTTTTGTTATTTCAACACAAAATACAACAATGATGCTATATTTTATAAAAAAGATACCTTGGCAAGAATGAGTCTTAAATCATTTATTTATATGTTTGTTGACAAAAAGAGTCAAACTGTGAAATATTTTTAGACATTTATTCTGAGCCAAATATGAGTGAACATGGCCTGTGACACAGCCCTCAGTAGGTCCTGAGAACATGTGCCCAAGGTGGTTGGGGTACAGCTTGGTTTTATATATTTTAGGGAGGCATGAGACATCAATCAAATACATCTAAGAAATACATTTGTTTGGTTCAGAAAGGTGGGACAATTCAAAGCTAGGTTGGGGGGACTTCCAGGCTATAAGTGAATTTCAACATTTTTTCGTTAACAATTGGTTGAGTTTATCTGAAGACCTGTGATCAATAGAAAGGAAATGTTCAGGTTACGATAAAGGATTGTAGAGACCAAGTTTTGTTGTGCAGAGGAAGCTCTCATATAGCCTACTTCAGAGAGAGTAGGTCGTGAAATGTTTCTAATCGGACTTAAAAGGGTGCCTGGCTCTTAGTTGATTATCCCCTGGATCTGGAAAGGAAAGAAGGAAAACATGGGGAAAGAGGATTCTTTATAGAATGTGGATTTTTCCCACAAGGATAGCTTTGCAGGGCCATTTCAATATATGTCAGAGAAATATGTTTTGAGGTAAAATATTTTGATTTTCTTCCTTGTTGTGCCAGAGTCATATTGGAAAGTAACTCATAATATCCAGGGCTCAATAAAATCCATTTGATGAGAATTTACAGTTTATAGGGCATGACTTTCCAGACCCCTTAGAATTTGGGCAAGATAAAAAAAAAGAAAATCAGAGCTTAGTGTTCATGTTTATTTTTCACTTTTGGATTTCATCACTTGAACTTATTTTACAGGTGACTAGCAGGAATACACTTTGCTTATTTCCCATGATTATAGACAGCGATATATCACAATAAGGGGCTATTACAATAATTTAGTAGTTTTTGGCCAATAGGCATGCTCTATGATTCATATAAATTTGGATGTGATTACATTTCTTGCATATTTTTTAACTTCACAGTGTGGGCTCCATTATACAAACACCTCATTTATATTTAAAATGTTACTAAGATAACATTAGCATTGGCTTTATATGAAAAACAGACTTAAAGAGTTGAAGTATTTTTTATGAAAATGTACATTTAGTAGATGGCAATGTCTAAATCAGAACCCAGGTCTCCTCATTTCAACCTGAGTGTAATTTCTATTATGCTATGTGTGTCTCATCAGAAGGAGGCTTCTGTGTGCCTAGTTCTTAGCTCATTTTGGAGTAAACTATACAACTTCATTGAATGCCTAGAGCTAGTTACAAGCAATTCTAGCATTTGAATGGCATTCATTACTAATTAATATACTATTAAGTGTGTATTAAGTACCAGCTGCTGTATTTGGTGACTTACAGATATTTTCTTTAATACTTACAATAATTTTTAAATTGTAGGAGATACTCTTTTACATAAGAAAATTGAGATTCAGAGAGATTAAATAATTTGTCTAAACTCATACAGACAGGATTCATACCCATGTCTATTTAATTTTTGCTTGTTCTAGGACCTGTTACTTTTGAGATAGAATACCTTCTTAATTTTAGGTAACTATTGTTGAATCTTCTTTCTTGATTTTTTAAGACCAATCACTTGGTTAGTTTACTTAAGGCCTCTATTTTTCTAAGCTCATGGTCATAGATAGCTATTGAATGGAAGAGAAACACAAGACACCTGATAAGCGTAAACATTGTTGCAAAAGTGTTTAAAAAGATTGAAGGATTGCCACAGGAAGAAATTAATAATAGCTAAAACATTCTGGAGATGAGGCTGAGGCATACTTAAGATCTTAAGTTGGAAGAAATCTATGAGAGTCTGTTGAGAGCCCACCTTATTACTGTATGATTTTTTTTAATATCAAAACCAGTCACTTCTTAGCAATAAGCTGCAAGGCTCTTGGTAATAATATGAGTAGAAATCTACCTCCACTGCCCTCCTAGCCACAAACTGCAGACCAGAAACCTCCTTGGTCATTCTGTGAGTATGGCACAGAAGAGGGAAAAAGGAAGTTACAATTCCAACCTCTGTGCCCTGAAGACAAACTTGTGCCTTCTGATTACATGTTCAACTTTTCAGCTGGAGAAGCAGCTATGAAATGTGTTCTCAAAGTGAACAAACTGCAGAATACTGTTTGCATGGTTTGTAAAACAGATAAGAGCTTACACAGAAGTATCTTGGTTGTGGATGTGATGAAAAATAATACCAGTGGGTGGTTCCCAGCTCAACTGTCATTTCTTTTCTGAAGCCATCCCATTCCAAAAATACTGTTTTAACCTTCCCATTTTTTAATATTTTCAGAGTATTTCATAAATTTGTTATGAAATTTACCAAACTCTGTTTTTGAGACTGATTTCTGTGACCCCTCTATCTTCAGCCATTAGACTATGTTCTCCTTAGCAGCAGCTCCACTGTAGCTTGTTCAGTTTTATAACTTAAGTGCTGCCATGACTTCAGTCTTTGTGGGAGGCACTATTTTCAGGAACACTTGCTGAATTTCTGAATCCAGTTACAAGTAATCCTAGCATTTGCATAACATCCTGAGAAGTAGTTAATTGATATTATTTCTGAATCTAATGTAAAATCTGGTAAACACTCCAATGTTGTTGAAAAATGTCCTTCTTTAGTTATAAAAAAAGAAATCATTTGAATTCTAAAGAGATGCGAGAAGGACGATATCATCTCTAACTTCCTTTCAAAGACCAAAAAATTAGGAGAGAATGTTAGCTAATTTAATATTTTAAGGAGGAGATGTCAACAAATTTAAGCAGGAGAAGCTTTATCTGATTCAAGTTCAGTGACCTGGTTTGAAAACTGTAAATTGCCCCAATTTCTTTATAGGATCTTCTTGTATCCTGGATCATATTAGACAAAAATAGCACAATATGGACTACTGGAAAATTCTATTGCCATAATAATAATTGACAGTCCAAAGTGACTATGGAAAAAATCTGGCCGTGCATATTGGATCATATAAAAAGAACGTTACCAAGGAGACACTACGGCTACCACAGAGATAAGTGGCTCAGGTGAAAGGCAAGGTAGGGAAAAAGCCAGACAGCCATCACCAAACAAAGTCATTCTCTTAGCTGGTTTGCTGGTTGGGTGGTTGGCTTGCTTGGTTTTTTTGTTTGTTTGTTTGCTTTGCCTGCCTTTTACCGCAGGCACAAAATGAAACTATATGTGGGAAAAAAAGGCTGTGCAGGACTGCCTTTCCATCAGTTATGCCATCTCTACTGAGAGTCTTTATTCTAAACATCGTAAAAACCACAAGCTTTTAAAACACTCTGGCTATACTACAAGGCACTAATGTGAGACACGTCAGAAGAATATTTGAGATTGGCACTGATGCAGATTTAATAGACAAGCTACAAGAATTTATCTGAGTAAGAAACCTGTTCCAGCAAAGCATACACTCACTTTACTAGAATAAATTACTTCATTTTACTGCTGCTCATTTCAAAGTTTTTATGTGATCGAAATAAACTCATCAATGATTTATTTAAAATTGAGTCAATTAAGTTCTTCAGTTTGATAATAACTAATTTCGTTATCTCTTTTTTCACTGAAGCATAATGACCAAGCTTAACCTTACTTTATGGTTTCTAATTTATCATATATTCATGTTTTTAACTAGGAGAGAGAACAGATTAGCAGGTCTTGAAGACTCATTTTAAAATAGGACTAGCAATTTCTACATTATCAAAGGTCTGTGATGAGAATCAAGTATAGTAACATATTAGAGAGCATTATAAATTTCAAAGACTTATGTGAATATAAGTATTCATCATTCATTAATTCCTTTGTTCATTTTTTTCTTTTTTTTTTCCCCCATTTATTTATTTTATTGTATTTTAGGTTTTGGGGTACATGTGAAGAACATGCAAAATTGTTGCATAGGAACACACATGGCAGTGTGATTTGCTGCCTTCCTCCCCATCACCTACATGTGGCATTTCATTTTTTTCATCCACAAATATTATAGAGGGCCTTCTCTATGCCAAGCACAATATGAGGCACTTAGGATACATTGAAAATATAAGTTCTCAGATCTCTTATGGCTTAGTCTAGTATAGGAAACAAAGATAAAATATACTTAATGCTTTAACTATGTACTATGTTGGAATGTCAGAGTTTTTGTACATAAACAAAATTAAAGGAGAGTAAGTAAGATTAGAGATTTTAGGGGTGAGCTGTTGAAGATTAAGTTGTATATCAGAATAGACATCATTGAGCAGATCAGTTTCTAGCTAAGACTTGCTGGAGGTGAAGGAATTGATAACGTGGATATTTGCCAAAAGAAAACAGCAGAAAGAGAAAAAGCCAGTCTAGGACCCCAAGACAAGAACACCACTAGCATGCTCTAAAAACAATAAGGAGGCTATTGTTGTTCAAGAAAAGATAGCAGGAAAGTAATTAGAAAAACATGTCAGAAAGCATCATGAGGGCAGGATTATATACTGTCATGTGGGCAACCATGAGGACTTTGGTTTTTACTTTGAGTGGAATGTTTTGAGGAGAGTAGTGACATGATTATATTTAAGTTTTAAAGGGTTCAGTTTTACCATTCTGTTAAGGTAGAATGTAGAAATCAGGAGAGACGTGAGAAAAAGAAATAGATGTATCACAGTAAACATGGTAGTGGCTTATAACCGGGTGGAAGCTGTGAAGGTAAAAGTGGTTGGATTGTGGACAGATTTTGAAATTTTGTAAAAATAATATTTCTTTAAGAATGAATGTGATTGTTAGAGAAACAGAAGACTCAAAGTGGACAGCAATGGCTTTGGCTGGAGCAAGCCAAAGGCTGGAAATGTGAGTGATGGAGTAAGACAAATTTCAGGAGGAGCAGGTTATGGAGAGGATGAACAGGTAAGGAGCTCATTTTGGAAATGTTGATTTGAAATCTCTATTAGAATAGCAGGTAGAAATGTTGATAAACAACTGAATATGGATTTCAGTTTGGGAGAGAAGTCTAAACTGAAAATGTTAATTTAGTAATTATTGGTGCATGGATAATATTTAAAGCCATGAAATCTGATGTGAACAAAAATGGTGACTGCAGATAGAGAAGGAAACAGAAATAATGGCTGAGCCAGTAGAGAGTCTGACATTAAGGAATTGGGAAGAAATTGAGGCATGAACAACATAGATTAAGAAAGAGAGAAGTATCTGTTCATATCCTTCACCCACTTTTTGATGGGGTTGTTTTTTTCTTATAAATTTGTTTAAGTTCCTTGTAGATTCTGGATTATTAGCCCTTTGTCAGATGAACAGACTGCAAAAATTTTCTCCCATTCTGTAGGTTGCCTGTTCACTATGATGATAGTTTTCTTTGCTGGGCAGGAGCTCTTTAGTTTAATTAGATCCCATTTGTCAATTTTACTCTCCTTTGCAATTGCTTTTTGTGTTTTAGTTATGAAGTCTTTGCCCATGCCCTATGTCCTGAGTGGTATTACATAGGTTTTCTTCTAGGGTTTTTATGATTTTAGGTTTTCTGTTTCAGTCTTTAACCTATCTTGAGTTAATTTTTGTGTAAGGTGTAAGGAAGGGATCCAGTTTCAGTTTTCTGCATATGGCTAGCCAGTTTTCCCAGCACCATTTATTAAATAGGGAATCCTTTCCCCATTGCTGTTTTTATCAGGTTTGTCAAAGATTAAATGGTTGTAGATGTGTGGTATTATTTCTGAGGCCTCCGTTCTGTTCCATTGGTCTACATATCTGTTTTAGTACCAGCACCATGCTGTTTTGAATATTGTTGCCTTGAAGTATAGTTTGAAGTCAGGTAGCATGATGTCTCCAGCTTTGTTCTTTTTGCTTAGTATTGTCTTAGCTATATTTATGCAGTAAACAAGCATATGAAAAACAGCTCATCATCACTGGTCATTAGTCATCATCACTGGTCAAATGCAAATCAAAACCACCATCTCATGCCAGTTAGAATGGTGATAATTAAAAACTCTAAAAATAGATGCTGGCAAGGATGTGGAGAAATAGGAATGTTTTAACACTGTTGGTGGGAGTATAAATTAATTCAGCCATTGTGGAAGACAGAGTGGTAATTCCTCAAGGAGCTAAAACCAGAAATACTATTTGACCCAGCAGTCCCATCACTGGGTATATATCCAAAGGATTATAAGTAACTCTACTATAAAGAGACATGCACATGTATGTTTATTGTAGCACTGTTTACAATAGCAAAGACTTGGAACCAACCCAAATGCCCATCAAGGATATATAAAGAAAATGTGGCACATATACACCATGAAATACTATGCAGCCATAAAAAAGAATGAGTTCATGTTCTTGGCAGGGAGATGGATGAAGCTGGGAACCATCATTCTCAGCAAACCAGCACAGGAACAAAAAACTAACATCACAGCATGTTCGCACTCATAAGTGGGAATTGAACAATGAGAAGACACGGACCCATGGAGGGGAACATCACACACTGGGGCCTGTCGAGTTTGGGGGAAATGGGGATAAAGAGCATTAGGAGAAATACCTAATGCATGTGGGGCTTAAAACCTGGATGATGGGTTGATAGGTGCAGCAAACAACCATGACACATATATACCTATGTAACCTGCACGTTCAGCACATGTATCTCAGAGTGTAAATTAAAAAAAAATAAAAAAGAACCTAGTCCAAATTACTGTGAAAATTTAAAAGGAGTGAGAGGAAGAGAGAATAGCGAGAAAGCAAGAAAACCAGCATGATGTGATGACCTGGAAGGTAAGTTAAAAAAAAGAAAGAAATATATTTTCTTAGCTCAGGTTGCTTTAACAAAATACTGTAGACTATATAGCTTTAATAACAGGTGTATGTTTCACAGTTCTGGAGGCTGGGGAGTCCAAGTTTAAGATGCACAGTGATTTAGCTCTAGGTGAGGTACCACTTTCTGGTTTGCTGTAGACCTTCTTCTGGATATGTCCTCACAGAGGGGAGAAAAGGAGTTGTGGTCTCTCTTCTTCTTATAAGGACACTAATCCCATCATGGAGTCCCATCCTTGTGATATTATCTACAACTAATTACCTCCCAAAGTCTCCACTTCCAAATATCATTACATTGGCATTAGGGATTTAACACAGGAACTCTGGGAGGACGCAAACATTTAGTCTATAACATATTAACATATATTCAGAAGGAACAACTAATCATCGGAATCAAATGCTCCTGACATGCCAATTAAAATGAGTTCTAAGGGTTGACCACTAGATTTATCAGTTTGAGGATCGCTGGTGATCTTGAGAAAATACTTTTAGTGGAGTGGTAAGGGTAAGATCTGGTGGGAGTGACTTCAAAGAGAATGGGTGAAAAGGAAGTGGAGACAATAAATGAAAGACCTAAAAAAAGTGGGTTTTTGGGGGTTTTCTTGGCTTTTGTTTTTGATTTTGGTAGGGAAAGGATAAACTGCAGCATACTTTCTATGTTGATGGAAAAGATCCAATAATGAGTAAACACTCAAAATTGGGACTTCAAGGTGTGAATTGCTGGAAAGATGTTCTTACCAGTGCAGAAGAGGAGAAACTGGATTTAGAAAAAAAAAAAAAAGCATGCATAATTTATCTCTAATACTACATGTATAAGGAAGAGGGTGTGAAAACTAACGCTGGGAGGTTGCAAGATGTGTGATGGAAATATGCACAAGTTCTTGTCTAATTGTTTCAGTTTTCTCTGTAGGATATAAAAGAATTAGTTCAGTGTGAGACTAGAGGAAAAAGTGTCTAGTTAAGAAAGAGAATGTCTGTAATTGCATATAGTATAATTGTATCGAAGTATAAAGGGCCTGTATAAAGTTCATAGTCATGTATTAAAAGCAAAACTGTCAACGGGTTGTGTTTCTCTCCAGCTGCATGAAGTTGCAAGAGTGTAGGGGTTAAAACATTGCATGTACTCAGGCAAACCGGTTTCTTACGGTCAGAGATGTTGCAAGGAAGCTGAAGATGTATGAAAGGAAATGTTTATGATGACTGACCTTAGGATTTAAGCTAGGTAGCGAAGAGAGACGTCAAGATAAAGTTTTAACTAGAGGCTAGTTAAAAGGTTAAAAATTTAAGATTGTAGCAATTATAAGTATTAAACTGGTATAACGAAACACCTGAGACTGGGTAATTTGTAAAGAAAAGAGGTTTAATTGGCTTATAGTTCTGCAGGCTGTACAGGAAGCATGGCAGCGTCTGCTTCTGGAGAGGCCTCAGGAAGCTTTCCATCATGGTTTCATAACGATGAAAAATGTCATTAGTAACACACCTACACAAAAGATACTAGAAATGTTAAAACATGAGGCAAATCAACAAGAAAAATCAATGATTTTTGTTAGATAGGAAAACTGTTTTTGGTAGATAGAAAAACTGTGATAGACCAAGTGAGCTTATGCTGAGAAAACATGATCTGTTTTATATAGTCAATAGTGACAACTCTCTATTAAATTAAAAATTACTCCCTGGAAAACATAACTTCTCTGTTAGTATAGAATGGAATAGCAAATAATTGCTTGTAAATGTAATCTTCCCCAAAGAGGTCCTTCTGCATGTTTCATTATGATTAATATTTGATTTTTGAGCCAATTATGAGTTCAGTCTGTAGGATTTTATTCCATTGAATGAATTTTGGATTTCCTATCTGAAATATTTATCTGTTTATACACACACACACACACACACACACACACACACACACGTGTGTTTATATATATATACACATAGTGTATGTGTTTCTCTTTAGTAGTTTTTAAATTCCAGCCAATTTAACCTTGACTCTCATGCATTTTTGACTGTTTTATAATATTGATATTTAGTTGGTTAACTTTTCAAGCAACATTACAAAGGGAAATTCTGTTTGCTGTAAGGAAACTTGTATTTTGGCTGAAGGTAATTAAAAAGCATTCATTTCTTGTTTTTAATCAATGCCATTTTTGGGTGAAATACCATTACATCAAACTTGGCAGTTTCAATTAGAAAATAATCCTCATCCAAAACAAGGGCATTTAGAACTGAGAGCAGGAGATAGAATAATAGTAAATACATCAATAAATCATAATATACTAGATTTTTCTATCTTAGACATGACTGAGCACTTTATCTATCTTTTGTTTAATCTAACGCTCATATGAAGATTTTTCATTGGCCAAAACAGAAAATAAGAAATCATGTGGCCATGTGGACATTTCTATCTATAATTTTCTTCAATTACTTCTCATTAACAATTTTACATTCAAGGGGTATGCTTGTTACATGGGCATTATAGTTGTCATGGTGATGGTCTGGCTTCTAGTGTACCCATCACCCAAATATTGAACAGCGTACCCAGTAGGTAATTTTTCAACGCTTATTCCCCTCCTTCCCTCAAAAATTAGGTATATTGGAGCACTAATTTACAAACAGAGAAATTTATTCTTTTTAGAATTAAAATTATTTGAGTTCAGACAAATGTACAAAGTCATACAACCACCACTATAATCAAGGTATAGAATATTACCCTAAAAAGTTAGAAATGTTCATATGGGTCAATTATGGATATTTAAGTAATGTCCATTACATCAGTTACATTATCCTAATAAAGCTCTCCCTTGTCCCTTCGTAGTTATTTCTCTCCTATCATCCACAAGCCTTGGAAACCAACAATCTGATTTCTGTGGCTGTATTTTTGCCTTTATTAGAATGTGATATTAAGGTAATTATAGATAGCAGTATTTTGCATATAATCTCTTTTATTTAGCCTAATGCCTTTTAGGGCCATCTACATCATTACATATATCAGCAGTTTGCTTCTTTTTATTGCTCAATGATACTATTGTCACAATTTAGTTGCTCACTCACCAGTTGATTGATATTAGGATTGTTTATAATTTTTGGTGTAAAGTATATGGCTGCTATAAATGTTTGCATACTAGTCTTGATGTAGACATGTATTTTTATTTATTGTTGAAAACTCCCTAGAAACAGTATTATTGGCTTGTAGGTAAGTATATATTTTAATATTAAGAAACTGCCCAAGTGTTTTCCAAGGGTTCTGTATTGTTTTGCTTTTCCAGGAGCAATGCATGAGAGTTGCAATTGCTGTATATTCCTTATCAGCACCTGACGTCATCTTTTTGCATTTTGATTTTTACATTCTAATAAGTGTGAGATCTCTTTGTAGTTATATTTACATTGCCCTTATCACAAATAGTGTGTTTCTTTGCCGTCCATGCTTCCTCTTTGATGTAGTATGTGCTCAAATCTTTTCCTGATTTTTGAAAATTGGGTCATTTTTACTTTAATTGAGCTGTGAGAATTCTTTTAATATTGTGGATATAAGTACTTCATATAAATAGGTCATTTGCGTCAGATATGTCATTTTTCTCCCAGTCTTTGCCTTATCTTCTCAACTTCTTTAGGGGAAAAAATAGGTGTTTGGTATTTGATGAAGTCAATTTATTCACTTTTTTCATGGATTATATTTTTATGGTCTTATCCAGAGCCACAGTGATTTCTACTAGAAGTTTCATGATTTTAGGTTTTACATTGAAATCCATAGTAAATTTTTTTTTTTTTTTTTTTT
>NW_016107902.1:658704-697910 GCF_001604975.1 Cebus imitator
TGATCTTCTGCTCCTCTGTCAGTTTGCTGAGAATGATGGTTTCCAGGTTCATCCATGTCCCTACAAATTGCAGCACTGTTTACAATAGCAAGGACCTGGAACCAACCCAAATGCCCATTGACGATAGACTGGATAGGGAAAATGTGGCACATATACACCATGGAATATTATGCAGCCATCAAAATCCATAGTAAATTTTGAGTTAATTTTTGTAAGTCATATGAAGTGTACATCGAAGCTCATTTTTATTGCTTATGGACATCCAGTTTTCCAGCATTATTTTTTGAAAAGGCTACCTTTTTTCCATTGATTTACATGGGCATCTTTGCCAAAAATCAATTGGCTTTATATCGGTTGGCATATTTCTACACCCCCTCTTATGTTCCAATAATTTGTATGTTTGTCCTTTAGACAAGGATAGAATTTCTTTATGTTATAAACTTATAGTAAATCTTGAAATCAGGTTGTGTGATTTCTGGACCTTTCTTCTTTTTTGAAAGTATCTTGACTCTTCTTGGTCCTCTACTTCTTTTTTTTTTTTTTGATGGAGTCTTGCTCTGTTGCCAGGCTGGAGTGCAATGGTGCAATCTAGGCTCACTGCAACGTCTGCCTGCTGGGTTCAAATGATTCTACTGCCTCAGCTTCCCAAGTAGCTGGGACTGCAGGTGTGAGCCACCATG
Organism: Cebus imitator; assembly: GCF_001604975.1. Lineage (NCBI taxonomy): Eukaryota > Metazoa > Chordata > Mammalia > Primates > Cebidae > Cebus > Cebus imitator. Next base: position 659,385 of record NW_016107902.1, read on the forward strand.
TCCAGTTAACGTTTGTATTTTTAGTAGAGACAGGGCTTCACCATATTGGCCAGGATAGTCTCGATCTCTTGACCTCATGATCCGCATGCCTTGGCCTCCCAAAGTGCTGGACTTACAGGCATGAGCCACTGCGCCCGGTCGTTCCTCTACTTTTTAAAATCTCAGCAGGGGCTGAGATTTGGTAGAAATTGCATTGACCCTATTGTTTAATTTGGAGAGCATTGCTATCTTAATAATATTTCCTTTTAGTCAATTGACATGGCATATACCTCTGTTTATTTATATCTTCTCTGATTTACCTCATTAAATTTTATAGTTCATAGCATATACATTTTACACATGAATTGTTCAGGTTTTACTAAATTTATCTTTACATGTCCTGCTTTTCATGATGTTGTAAGTGACCGTATTTTCTATTTTAATTTCCAATTAATCTACTGTTAGTGTGTAAAAAAAAAGTTGATTATTTATACTGACCTTGAACTATGGAAAGTTGCTAAATTCACTTTCTTCACACAGTAATTCTAGTAACTTTTTCTCCTACTTTTTTTTGGTGACTTGCTACGTAGACTATCATGTCATCTGTGAACAAGGCATTTCCATTTCTTGTTTTCCAAGTTGCATGACTTTTTTCTTTTCTTTATTACTGGTTATAATCTTCAATATGATGTTTAGTAAGAGTGGTGAGAGAAGACATCCTTAACTTATCTAGAATATCAGAGGGAAAAACATTAGTCTTTTACTGTTATGTATTATATTAGCTGTAGGTTTTTCATAGGTGTTTTATGAGGTCTTATATTAGTATTTTTAGAGTTCTTCTCATAAGTGGATCTTGGATTTTGTTGAATGCCTTTATCTATTAAAATAAGTATGTGGGTTTTTTGTCTTTAGAAAATAACATTTCTAAATAATATCAATTGACTTTCAAAAATTGAATCAACTTTGCATTCCTGGGATAAAATAACTTGCTCATGATGTATGATATTTGATATGTTGCTATCTTTGTTTTCTATTAATTTGTTTAGTATTCATCTGTCTATGCATATGAGGTATATTGTTGCATAGCTTTCTTTTCTTTTCTTTTCTTTTTTGTAATATCTTAGCCGGGCTTTGGTCTCAGGGAAATATTGACTATAACATGAGATGGAAAATGTTCACGCCTCCTCCATTTTCTCAAAGAGTTTGTGTGGAATTAGTGTTATTTATACCTTAGCATTTTGGTGGAATTTGTCAGTAAAGCTTTCTGGATGTCAATATTCCATTCTGGAAAGTTTTACATTAAAAAATCAATACATTTAATAGCTTAAAACTTTTAAAGTTATCTATTTGTCGTTGGGTGAGTTTCAGTAGTTTATGTATGTTAAGGAATTTGTTTATTTAATCTACATTTTCAAATTATTACAATAAAGTTATCTCTAGTCTTTTTTTTTATCCTTTAGTGCCTGTCTAATCTGTAGTGACATCCTCTCTTTCACTCTTGTTATTAGTAATTTTTGTGTTTTCTCTCTTTTTTTTCTACCTTGATCAGTGTGGCCAACATTTATCAACTGTTTTTATCTTTTGAAAGAATAAGTTATTCTCTAGGTAAAGACGAGTTTGTGACCTGATGAAATTTTGTGTCGATTAATGCAATTCACACACACACACACACACACACACACACACACACACACACACACATTTTTATAAGGACATTTTTACAGGAGTTTGCAGGTATGCCTGGGCAGGCAGTCAGGAAGTAAAGATGGATATAAAGTTTAGAGAGCATGTACAAGGAAAGCCATGTGTACAAACTAGAGTCCATAAGCACAGAACAGAATCTATGTCACTTTTCACTTCCTCCAACATTAATTATGTCAGTGTCCCTTGGAAAAGTTAGTGCCATTTGTTGCAGAGTTAAACATACACTTGGCCCAGGAGTTGAGAAAGCTAAAGGAGTGTCAGTTGCAAGACTATCTGCTGTCTGACTCCGCTTATAGGATTATAAAATGTGTTTGTTTGTTTAGGAGTGCCATGTGAGTTGGACACCTGATTGGTTATATTTTGATCGCTGAATTTGATAGGATGAGAGTATTGTAAGCTAAAGAAGCGGAGTCAAAATGTTATAGATTAAAAACTATATTAATAAAAGTGAGGGATAAGTTTGTTCAGAAGATAGCATATGTGTGTGTGTGTGTATTTGCATGCACATGAGCAATGGATATTTAAAAAGAATTATGCATTTAAGCAAATTCTAGGAAAACAAAGGATAAATACCCATAGGTGAGTCTGAATTTGAAAGTGTAAATGAGTTTTCCCTGTACCTTTCGAACATCAATTCAAATTTCAAAGTAATATGTAGGTGTACTACATGAAAAAGAGGAATGAATACACTGAAAATTAAAGCATATTAACGGATGCCAGTTAGAAGAAATTTATATAGGATATTTGAGTCACTGAGAATGTTAAATCTATATGTTTTTATAACAATTTGAGGTAGGTTGTTGGAGATCAAGGACAAGAAGGCTTTACAAAAGGAATACTGAAAAATAATAGCATTCGTTTTTTCATATACACATATTTTTATTTATGGAAGACACCATGCAGGCATTGGAGATACAGAAATATGTATAATGTATGGTCTTTGCTCTTATGAAGCATAACATCTATTTAAGAAGATGGAGAAATAAGTACAAGACAGCAAGGCCTATGAGGATGGTATGAACAGAAAGCTTTGGAAGAGCACAGGCACACATCTAGTTAGACTAGGGAGCAGGGAGGGCTTCCCAGAGGAAGTGACAGTAGTTATTCTGCAGCTAAAGATGAGTTTGTGACCAGATGGAATTTTGTGTCAGGCAATTCATACAATTTTATCAAGCAGCTGTGTGCATCTGTGGCCAGTAACATCAAGCAATTACATCAAGCAGTTGTACTTCTGGAACAGCCGAAACTATTATTTCTTTTTTCTTTTTAAATATATATTTTATTGCATTTTAGGTTTTGGGGTACATGTGAAGAACACGCAGGATTGTTGCATAGGTACATACATGGCAATGTGATTTGCTGCCTTTCTCTCCATCACCTATTTCTGGCATTTCTCCCATGTTATCCCTCCCCAACTGCTCACGCCCAGCTGTCCCTCCCCTAGTTCCTCCCCCCAGACCCCAGTGTGTGTGATGCTCCCCTCCCTGTGTCCATGTTATTTCTTAACAGATGGATTCTGTGAGATGAGTAAGGTAAGACAAATAATAATCAAACATCAAAACTTGTATATTAACTAATTATATGGGTTTTACTATATGTGTTTTAAGCAGGAGAGGAACATCATGAGTTCTTTATTTTGAAAGACTACTCTATGGAAGTCCCTCAAAAAACTAAAAATAGAACTACCATATGATGCAGCGATTTCACTACTGCATATATATCCAAAGAAAGTAAAATCAGTGTGTCTAAGAGCTATCTGCACTCTCATGTTTATTTCAGCACTATTCACAATAGCCAAGATATAGACTCAATGTAAGTTTCTATCACCAGATGAATGAATAAAAAGTGTGGTATATATACACAGTGGAATATTGTTCAGCCATAAAAAATAATGCAGTTCTGTCATTTGTGGCAACATGGATGAATCTGGAAGGCATGATATTAAGTGAAATAAGGCAGATATAGAAAGAGAAATACCACACGGCCTTATTCATGTGGAATTAAAAAAGTTGATCTCATAGAAGTAGGGAATAGAGCAGTGGTTATCAGAAACTAGGGAAAGTGGAGGAGAGGGGTAAAAGGAGAGAGATTGGTCAATGGGTACAAAGTTAAAATTAGACAGGAGGAATTAGTTCTAGTGTCCTATTGCACATAAGGGTGACTGTAGTTAATAATGTATTGAATATTTCAAAATGGCTAGAAGAGAGGATTTTAAATGTTATTACTACAAAGAAATTTTAAAATTTGAGATAATATGCTAAATGTTCTGAATTGATCATTACATTATATATGTGTGTGTGTGTGTGTGTGTGTGTGTGTGTGTGTGTTGAAACATCGTATGGTACCCTACAAATATGGACAATTATTGTGTCAATTAAAATGACAATAAGGAGTACTTTCAAAGAGTGATGCATTTGGAAAGATGAAGGCCAATTAGGAATGTATCATATCAGTCAAGGGTCGTGTCCTGGAGATCTGAATTAAGGCAGAAGAGTGAATCGAGATATAGGAACAGGTTTGAAATGACGATTATGATATTTACGATGGTGCAAATGGTAGTTATACTGTTGTTGATGAGGATATTGATGCTGTTTCAGTGGCTGCTGCTGCTGATTACAGGTGATATCTTTGAGCACTTACTAATTTACACGTAGTGTGGAAAGTTTATTACATAGATTATATCAAATAATCCTTATGGAAGTCTTCGAAGATTAAACTTATTTTTATCTTCATTTAAAAGCAGAGGAAGTACATCCTTTAAAATTTGAGTATTTTGTTCAAGATCATAGAGATACTAAAAATTGTATGTGGGTTTTAAACCAGGCTATCTAAAGCCTCTCCTTTAGGGCCACTTTATGATTTTCCATCTCAGCAAATATTAGGAATGAAAATGGTGAAGTGGAAGGTAGGGAATGAATCTGAATTAGAGAAAAATCAAGGATTTCTCTCAACATTCTAACTTACGTAATTTGGACAATTGTATCCCCATTTATTGAGACTGAGCATGCTAGTGGGGGTACCAGCACTAACATTATAAGTTGTTGAAATAGGAACAGTATAGTGAGATCGTGGCTAAAAATATATTTGAATGTATCTACCTACAAAGACAACCAAACCAGGAAATTTTCTGAAGAAATACTGCAGGGCAAAGGAAAATATTCTGCAGATGCACACAGCTGGACCAGGAATTGACCATTGTTTTATTGACAATGTATTTTGGGGTTCTTTTTGTCAATGCCTCACATTTTTTTCCTTATTCTATTGCTCATTTCATACATTTTTAAAAACCTGAATACATTTAACTCAACATTGATTTATGAGTAGCTGCAGAGTTAAAAACAAAATGTTATCAGCATCACAGAAATATGTATCTTCAAAGAACACATATTCTGAAGAAAATTATTCACAGTATGACGATAATGTCTATTCACAGTATAACTCCACCCGAAGAAAATAGATCCCTGTCCCTTCTAATCTAATTTGGATAGTAGCCTCTGCTCTTGCACGGACACACTGTGATAATTATGCCATCTCTAATTTTACATCTTTATTAGCTTTTGTGTGAAGCCAGCTAGTCTGGTAATTAAAAAAAAAATTATTGCTTTTTTCATGGACATTGCTTTTCACATTAACTACAACAGAAAATACTGAGAATGCCCGTTGAAAAGTTGCATTCCTTGTAATAAATCTTATCTATAAATAGTTACATTTCTTATGATAAAACTAATCTATACATTTTCATTATTTTTATTGTCAATATTTATAGTGATTAGGCTACAAAAGAAAAGTATCAACGCTTTCTCAGGTAATTTCTCCATTATGTTTAAAACTTATGGAGACTGATAAAAGTTTAAAAACTTAGGGAGACTGACAATTATAAGATTAAAAAGTTAGGAAGATTGCTAATTATAAGATTGAAAACTTCCACAAAAATATATAAAACTTAGGGAGACTAATAAAGATTAAAAACTTCCACAGGAAAAAATATAATTTTAATGCTTCACTTTAATGGTTTCTTTCATTGTAAGGAGTTGTTCCTCTCTGCAAGTGTGGATAAAAATGTGTGTATCCCTGCAAGCTCGTTAATGGTATTCTGTCACCATAGAGCACATGAGATAAACCCCCTGGGGGGATAAAGAGAATGTTTTATCCTAAATGGACAGCTAATGAAATACCTAAAAGCACAGCCAGGGAAATGTGTTACTGGAACAAGGTCTGTACAGATTTGTTTGAGGCTTCCAGTTCATTGATTTGTTTATAGAGATCTCTTATGTCTTTCACTACTCTAGTCTCATATACTCTGAAGGCATAATGAACATTTATTTGGTGAGAGTCCCCAGAGGGAGTATCAAAATTAGCAGCCTCCATTAATAATATTTGAGGGTCTTCTGCTTGATTAAAATCCACTAATTTAATTTAGTCACTTCTTCTGTTGTCTAATGCCGTTTGCATTGCATCCAATTCTGATGGTCAGTAATTTCCTCTGAAGAAACAAACAAAAACCACATGTGCTTAATATTGTCATTACTGTCCATCTCATTTATAAATAATTTAGCTGTGTCTAAACAAAGAAAGAAAATGAAGAATTAGGCAATTGAGGAAGGAATTTATTTTCAAATTAGCCAGACTAGATCACAGTATTTTTCTCAAATTTTCTCAATAATAGCATTGATTCTCTACTTTCATTTCCTAAGAGTAAAAAGACAAACTAAAACTGAAGCATATGTTTATACAACATATGTGTTTAAGAAGATATCCGAATAAGATAGTACAGAGTAGGGAGCGATTGCAACATTCCTAGAGGGGAATGAGCCCAGTTCAATATGTCTTTTGAGTGGGAATGTGACAAAAACTAGAGGGTGTAAATATGGAAGTGTCACTCCCTGGTTTTCAAAGAGAACAACTGACACTTAAATAGGTAGCATCAACATAATTTCAAACATAAGTACTGCTAAAATGGAGATTTACCAGGATCATATTATAGAAAAACAAAGATGAGAGATGTTTAGCCAAACATAAGGGCTCCAGAAAAGTATCCTTCACACACACACACACACACGCACACACACACACACACACACCTGGACACACAAACACGCTTGGATGGATGGATGAATAGTTAGATAGATATAGATAGATAGGGATATATAGGTAGATAGATAGATACACACACGCACAGAGATACATAGAATCTATATGTAACTACCTAGATATATATGTATATAAATATATGTATATAATATATATTATATATACATTATACATTCTATAATTGTATAATGTATAATGTATAATTCTATTATTATACATTCTATAATTATAACAGTATACATATGTTACATTATAATTTGTACATATACATTATATATGTATATATGTATATAAATGTAAATATATAAACAATTAATATATATATAAACAATGTAAATATATAAACAATATAAAAAACAATATATAAACAATGTAAATATATAAACAATTTATGCTTGGCTAAACATCCCTCATCTTTATTTTTCCAGGATATGAATCTGGTAAATCTCCAGCATATTATATATATGTGTGTGTGTGTGTGTGTGTGTGTGTGTGTGTGTATATATATATATATATATATATGTGTGTGTGTGTGTGTGTGTGTGTGTGTGTATATATATGTGTGTGTTTGTGTGTATGTGTATATATATGTGTGTGTATATATGTATGTGTGTGTGTGTGTGTGTGTGTATCCTAGAGAAACATTATATACGTGTGTGTGTGTGTATATATATATATATATATATATATATATATATACACACACACACATATATCCTGGAGAAACATTTTATATGTATATATGATATATTTTTTATATATGATATAGTTTATGGAGTATAAGCAACTCCAAATCAGAAAAATACATATACCACAATCAACAGGAAAGCTCTTTTATTTACAAACACAGTTAAATACACAACAATGCTCCATACATTGGTTAGTCCACCTAAGAAACATCATTTATCCTGATGTTGCATTATTATTTCCTCCTTACCTATTCTATTGCTTCAAGTTGTATGTTTTCCACATTTTATTTTTCCATCTCAATGTTTATGGATACATAATAGTTGTACAGATATATGGGGTACCTGTAATATTTTGATATAAGCAAAGAAGATGTAATGATCAAACCTAGGGATACTCATCACCTCAAACATTTATCATTCCTTTGTCTTGGAAACATTCCAAATCTCTTCTTCCATTTATTTTGAAATATACAATAAGTTATTGTTGGCTGTGTTTGCCCTATTTGCTACTGAACACTAGATCTTATTCCTTTTATATAACTCTACTTTTGTGCCCACTAATGAGCCCCTCTTTATTTTCCTTCCCTACTCCCATATCTAGCCTCTGATAACCAGAATTCTATTAACTACCTCCATGAGGTCAATGTTTTATCTCTCACATGAGTGAGAATGGGCAACATTTGTCTTCGTTGCCTGGCTAATTTTGCTTAACTTCATGTCAAGTTACCTTTATCAGTGTTTTTTCTAATGTTTAGTATTCACAGTAATTATTTTAAGTACTGTCTCTATGACATTCATTTATTTCAACCATTTTTATTATCTTTCTTATTTCAAACACATTACTTTTTTAAATAGCATTGCTTGCTTCATTTGGTTAAATTCATCATAATTCTTTCACTCCCTAATTTAAGTCTTGTTTATCTCCAGAACTAAGATTTTATTTCAGAGGTATGAATTGTCTCCTATTACTGGTTTTCTAAGAGGCTGAGGAGGTGCATTGTGTGTATGTGTAGGTGTGGGGGAAAGGTCAGAGAGTAAGAGTCAAAAGTGCTAAGTTGGAGCTGCTTATTCAATATGAAAACTAGCTTTTTTTTTTCCAGTAGTTTGGGGATAGGACCTACACCATCTGGTTGGAATATGTATGATCACTTTTTTGGAATAATCTTGAGCTGTGAATTTTTCCTCTGGCTGTATCGGAATACTTTCATTTGGTGAAAACATGACAATTCAGGTGTCCTCATTCCCTACTTTATCCATATCTACAGAGCTGTCTGTTTCTACTCTTCTTATAACCATTTAAATAATAGAAAAAAATGAATATACTTTAGCCATACTTTTTATTTATTTGTCAGAGCATGGGGAAGCATTTTCTGTAGACTTTCCTTCGTGTGTCTTTTCCTAGAATAATCAAATGATCCTATCTCTAGGTTAATAGGATCATTGTGCCTTTCCTGTATCATTTTTCTCCCATAAGAAAAACTGAAATGCTAACCTGTATTGGTGCTTCCTTTCAGACTGAGGCATAAAGGATATTTCTGTGCTGATTCTTAAGACAGCATACGCCCTTTATTTCAAGTTAAAAGAAACTTCAGAATTTTGGACGCATACTGGAATATGAACTATGCCACTGTTTTTCCAGTAGTGCAAGTTATGAGAATCTTCTATCTCTCTCTGACTATAATTAATATTTTAAATTGTAGCACAGTATTTTCTTCCTTTTAGGTCTGTATATCCGTGGGGGTAGGGGGATGCTTTCTGGCTTTACCTATCTTTTGTTAATTTTATTAATTTTAGAGACAGGAGATTTCGTGGTCTTCCAGTCATTATTCTGCTGTTTTATTCAGAATATTAGAAACTATTATAAATGTTTTAGCTTTCTCAATTCTAGGAATGTTTCAAATCAGTTTGGAAGGAAGTCAAATATAAACAATAAATGACAGAAGAATTAGTTCTAAATAGTTGGTGCCCCTGTAAACCTGTATGAATAGCAGGAAAATATGGCTTCAGTTATGTCAAAGAAAAGATTTTGAATGACATTTGAATATATTTCTAGCTTCATTTTTTTCCTTTTATAATCAGTTTCACTGCCTGATCTGAAAGAGAAGAGAATTTAGCTGGCAAGGTATTATACAGTTACAGTTGAGGGTCCAAATTGAGTCAAATATATGGGTTTGAACCCAGCCCTGGTTTTGTTACTAATTGAGTGATTCTGTGCATGTCACTTGACCTCTCTCCCTTCTAGTTTTCTCTTATATTATCTTTATCTTTGGGTTGTCGTGAATGCAGCTGTAGGGTAAGTGCCTGCTATAGTCTGGCATACAGAATGATCAATAAATAGGATTTATTATCATTAGTTGATGTTTTAGTGTTTTATTCAATTTTAATGGAAACAAAGTGACAACTACATTGTGGCTTTGTCATAAACATAAAAACAGATAAATGTATACAAATGTAGCTACATCTTACCACAGTAAGATACAAAGAATTATTTTCTAAATTTCCAAATTATTTTAGAACAAAATTCCTCAAAACAAAACACATTTTTTGAAGCTTTTTTTTTTTTGTATGCTTGCTTAGTAGATCTGAGATATAATAGGTCTGAGATCAGGTAAATCTCATTTTTACATTAGAGAGTCAACAATTCTTTAAGGTTATTTTTTAAAGTTTTTTCGCTCGGATTCTAGTTTATTATGTTTCTATTTCATCTGGAACAATAACTTCAGTTTAAAATCGCATAACAAATTTATATCCATTTTAATTCAGAAAGCTAAAACACTAATAAAATATGTCTTCTGGAGTCATAGGTTTGCCATCTTTCCTGCTTTGGTAATCAACTCTTTCATAACCCTTTTGGGAAGAGAAATCTAAGATTGCTATTTAATAAATAAAGGGGTGGAGTACATGAATTGGTTAATGCAAATTAAATTAATGAAGCCCTATTGACTATTGTGCTCTTTAAAACTGATTGACATCTATCAAAGAAAATTTTGAGAAGAAACATATTTTGATAGGCCAGTTTTGTGTGTAAAAAGCTAGTGTTTAATGACATCACATTTCTTTTTAGTGCATTTGTTAGTTTCCTACCAGCAGCATACTCAGAGAAAAAGCATATGTTGATTATGTGTGCATCATGTTTTCTTCCTTATATTTATTTTTAACTTCTACAGTTTAAAAATTTAGATAAAGCCTTTTTAAATCAAGAGCAAAACCAATTTAAAAGCAAAATCAGTTTAAATCAAGGCAAAATCAATTTTTTCTTATAGGGAAAGCATTTAAAAATCGGAGAAATATCTATACAAAATTATTGGGCCTCAGAGAAAAAAGTTCCATAATTAAATCTCAACTATTTTATTGTTTCAATATTCATAGCAATTATGTCTTGTCCAATTTGTTCATTTAAACTACAGTTTTTAAAAATAACCACTATACACCAACAAATCTATTTTATACTCTTTTAGTATCATCCTTGTGATCAGCTAAATTAAATTTAGAAAGACAACTGCAGTGAAAGTTTTATAAATTTTTTGAACCTGACTGGCCTTTTCAGTATGATTGTGGAGGTGTAGACCCTTAATGCATTATTGGAACATAAAATCACTCTATGTCTATATTTACAGTTTTCTCAATTTTTCAGAAAATTATTTTTATATAATTGTGCAATCATAAAGGCTTTCTTCATTATCAAGTATTATTTTATTTCAGAATTTTACTGAGGAAATTATTTCCAGGATTCTGATAAATGATTTGCATTTATATATATATATATATATATATATATATATATATAACTTTTATGAGTATTTTTCCATAAGTACAAATTTTACATAATAAGGCAATCTGTCCTTGAACCTCTGAGAAGTTATTCTACCGATCACATTTCAATGTACAAATATTTTACTGATGCTTATCATTGCTTTCAAACACTAAGCTCTACTAAGGATGCCACTGTGATTTTGGCCTGTTTAGCTTTTCTGGCACAGGTAAGCTTCTCAAAAATCCGATTACTATACATTAATTGGTGTATATGAAAAGAGAATGCATGCCTACTGATTTACAGAGCCTTCAGACTTTTTCATTACCTCCATTTTTGTCTTTTCTCCCACTTTCCATAACTGAACATATTAAATGCATTCTCTGATGGAGAGACTGTGAGTAGCATTCTCATAACCATTACTCATTTACTTTAAATCTTGACACCAGAGATAAAGCTCAGTTCAATATTTGTGGAAATAGATAAAATCTCTCATATCGTTTATGTTCAACTAAATAAACCCAAAATGTTACCATGAGAAAATCTATTTTCATATTGAAGAGCCATTTCTCTTTGAAGGATCAACTAATGGCTACTTTTCCTAATCTCTGTCTCCCTTGAAGGACAGTTATGATGCTGCACTGGGAAGAACTGTCCTCTCTAAAATGACATGTGGCATTTAAAAACAAAAATCTCTATTTTCAGTGCTTGCATAAATCTGATGCTTTTCCCCTTTGAGCAGAGAAACTAATGCTTTCCTGGTGTGTTGTGCATATCATGGAATCAACATCACACATGGAATATATTTGTGAAGAGACAGAATTATGTCATACCCAGAGGGGAAAATAATCAGATATCAACCCTCCATTTGCTGCATTAATCATGTTTTTGTGACTAAGAGAAATCAGAATTGAGCTGGTTATTAGACTCATGATGACCTCGTTCTCAGTCTCCAATTTTGGTGTGGCAAATATATTCATCTGTCTGCACATTGGGTTATTGGTAAAATAAGGATAATAATGCATAATACTTCCTTGTTGGCTCAGAGCTTTAGAAAGTGATTTCACATTTTCTTGTGTTACTTGAAAAATCGTGTACTATTCAGGTGCTAATGGCTTTCTCTGCTGAAGAAAACTGAGACATACTCTGTTATAATTTCAAGAGGATTTTAAGTGTATAATTACGTTAATATCTAAAGTAAATTGCGTCTCATTTTTACATCATCTGAATTAGGATTATTCACATTAAAATTTAAAATGCAGGAATTAAGGATATGATTGGGGAAAAATAATAGTATGACATTTTAATGGAAGGATCTGGTTTTAGGTAAGATAATGTTACTTCATCCCTGGTAAAAGATATTTCAGTATATATTTTTGGATATAAATTAGCTTCTAATTGAAAATGGTAGTGATTTTAAATGTTGAAGTTTACTAGGAGACTTTGGGAGAAATTTGACATACTGAAGAACTTAAAATATATATAATTTTACAGCATTTAGATATATTGCTGATATGATAGAGAAAAAGCTATGTGACTATTTTGAACCTTAAAATATTTCTATAAAAATGGTAATGAGTGAAAAGAAAAAAAATATTTCTAGAGGTATACTGAACACTTTAAGCTATAGATTTGTAGTTTCAATGTATCAGTCTTTAATATTGTTCAGGCAACTCAATTTTAATGTATAAAATAGTCTGGGTGATGATACTTATTGCCAACAACCAGTTGAATTGAGTTATAAGCGCTGCACTAATGTTCTTAATTTGTACTTCTTCATTTAGAATCATGTAAATATGCTTATAACTTTTCTGATAAAACTCTCTAGAAAAGCCATAGATGGAGAGGAGGAGAAGGATTCCAATTGGACAATGTCAATATTCTAAGTAATATCTCATTGCCAACAATTTTGTATGTCTGTCTATGTCAACTTAGAGAGAAGACTGGAATAGAACCTACATTTCAAGTTAGTTAAGGTAGAACTGACAGCTATTTTTCTTTTTCTTTTTCTTTTACCAGAACATTAGTCCTACATAGGCACTGGATATACATATACTAAAGAAATGATCTTATATTTGAAAATGTATATCCCAGGGACATAATTTTGCTCAGCGAAACCTATGATGACAATTTCAGTCATTATGCCACTGACTAAAAGATAAGGAAATATCTACAGGGCGATTTTGGAAAAGACTGTATTATTCTGACTGATAACAAGTAAAAGTTGAGGAAAAATAAAAAGTCTTCTCTTTGTTGGATTTTTTTTTTTACACTTGAAATTTTGGCAGTCATTTTGGGAACATGAGTAGAGCGACCATAGGATAATTAGTCAACACATATGTAGGCAGAGAAAATCATAGAACATGAGCCATTATGATGTAATTTATACACTATATTAACTGATCATTCTGCCTCTGATTATTTTATATGGAATATTAAATTTATATATTGTCTAGTTATTTTGTTTGGGTCTTCTCTTACTTGCATAAGAGATGTTATTTGTTATTTAATTTGTGGAAGCACCTTGGATAATTTTACCCACATTTATTTCCACCTTACCATTTTACAAAGAATATGCTGAACTCTAGAAGTATTAATTAGCTTACTAAAGGTAGCCTAGACCTCTAAGTTTACAAGAACTTTATTTAGAGCTTTATTTAAAACACTCGTTTTTATTCCTAGTCCAATTTTCTTCCCATTATACTATGCTTTTCCTAAAGCCTAGAAACTAAGTCAATATCTGATTCTAATTATCACTTTAAAAGTCTTGTTATGTAGTTGACCTATCTTTATAAAACCTGTGGTATTTATGAACTTTCTGGGTTAACTGATGAACTGGGTTTAACTCTTGGCGGTGGTGAGTCACTGTCCATGGTGCTGTAATAGTGGGGGTGGGGAACACTTTCCAATTACTGTTTGACCCTTACTTTTTGATAGTAGTCATAGCTGCATGATACCATCCAAATGTAAAACTTATATGCAGATTATTGACCATTTAAAAAATAACAAATTTACTGTTGGAAATTAAGATTCTGAAATTGCCCTTATGTTCTCATTATTCTGGCATTAGTTGAGATGAGTATGCTTTTTTTTTCTTTTTTTTTTTTCTTGAGGCAGGGTCTCTCTCTGTCACCCAGACTGGAGTCCAGTGATGCAATCTCGGCTCACTACAATGTCTGCCTCCCAGGTTCAAGTGATTCTCCCATCTCAGTCTCCTGAATAAATATGTTCTTAATATATTTCATTCTATACCATCTGCAGTAAGAGTTTTAAGATATAACAGGATAGTATAGCAATGAAGCAATTGATTTTTCTTAGAATATTTCAGCACTGATTTAGAACTAGCAAAGTCATAGTTTTTTCTTGTTTTCAGATAAATATTGGCATCTCATGGTACCATATCATAATATTATCCAGAATAAGTAATAATGAAGAGACATATTTTTCTCTGAAGATGGAGAATCTTGGCATTGTTGGCTGAAAAGTTGGTCATCAAAGAGAACAATAAATTCTATACAAGTGCTTTATCTAAAGGGTCTGCAATCAGGCAACAGAGATTTCACCTATAAAAATATTGACTGGTTTATATTTTCACCCGCTTCTATGAAATTTGATCATGTGGGACTCTCACTCACTTGTGTGAATAAAGCCTGTTATAGGCCTCAGTATTTTTAGAAGAATAGGTCAAGGCATGGTTTGAGCACTCACAATAAAACCACCCATCTCCTGTCTTTCCCATCTCAATCAGCTGTATGTAAAGAGCACTGTGTATTTGGACTAAGAGCACCTCTCTTTTGACTTTCTTGCCCTAGAGTCAAGTGGTCACCTTGTAACTTTGCATGTTCATGACAAATGTTTCTTCTCTTTTCCTTTCATTTCCTCAACACTTCTCACTTATCACCTTAATCTGCTTTCAGGTCATCATTTCTTTTCTCATCATATTATTATTTCTTGGTTTTGTTTATCAATTTCAGAACCTCAGTGTTCCAGTCCATCATTTCCTTGCTCCAAAGCAGAAATCTGTTCATTCCTTTATCTCTCATTCATCACTAACTTCTAACAAGCTTCAACAGTTTCCTTGTGTTGGATATCAGCAAAATCCTCCCTATCTTACACTTCTTTTTGAGATTTCATTTTAACTTCCTGTTTTAACTGGTATGTGGCTCTCTTCCACAGCTTCCCCTGCAGCCATCCCAGAGGCATTTATCCTGTCTTATACATTCATCATAGCCCTGGCCATTCAAGTGAGGTAGTTGTCTTCCTTGATCTTCATTACCGCATCCAAAATATTCTCCCTTTTTCTGACTTAGAAACCCAAACTGTGGATCTCATGTATACATAGTATAATACTCCTCATATGTGTATACTGTAATACTCCTTACTGCTCCTTGTGCTGTCATTTACTTACCACACATTTACTTACATCATTTCCCTTCATGTCTTGACCATTTTGACTCCTGGGTAACATTTTTACTGTTCCCTAGTAATCCCTTAAAATTTGGCCTCTCTTGTCTCTAATATCTTACTCTCCAGTGATCTT
Organism: Cebus imitator; assembly: GCF_001604975.1. Lineage (NCBI taxonomy): Eukaryota > Metazoa > Chordata > Mammalia > Primates > Cebidae > Cebus > Cebus imitator. Next base: position 675,139 of record NW_016107902.1, read on the forward strand.
GTCCTCCACCTTGCCATGTCCCGATGGGCACTTCCTATATTTTGCCCTTAACACTAACTCCACCACCTCCAAGATTGAAATAGCATGCAACCAGCAATCCAAGTGCCACGTCTTATCTTTGTAGCCTACTGGCAGTTTTTTACCACTGATGATCTTTCAAACATGCTGAAATCTACAATTCACTGGTTCTATCACTTTTTAACTGTTCCTCACACCCCTTCATGTTCACATTTTTCTCTATTTCAAATTACTAAGCTAATCATCATGTTCCTCCTTGCAGTAACTTGAACTCGTTTTGCCTACTCACACTCTGTCCTCTTTACTTCAGACAATCACAACCTTGGTTCCCCTTACTTATATGTGCACCATTGAAGCTAAAATTAGATATATAAAGCTGCCAAATGATCATACTGTATTTTATTTTTTCATTAACTTTCTCATCTTTAGATCAGGGGTTAACAAACTATGTCCCATCGGCCAAATTTAGCCTGCTGCCTGCTTTCAAAATGAAGTTTTATTAGAACACAATTGTGTTCATTAATTTGCATATTGTCTATTGCTACATTCATGTTATAATGACAGAGGTGGGTAGTCACACAGAGACCACATGACTCCCAAAGTTTAACACACTTACTCTCTGGTCCTTTATAAAATCAGTTTTCTAATTGTTGATTTAGATGACTATGCCGTTCCTTTCTCATCCATCCTCTTAAATCTAACATATTCTTCCCAGTTCTCAGTTCAAAGGGTGAGATTGCTTCCCACTTCAAGAAACCGGGAACAGTATATAGATAAGTCCTACGTGCTCACATCATATATGTAGGTAGGTAGTATGTGTGCTACTTAGCTACATAAGTAAACCTAAGCTGAAAAAATTTGCCTTCTTCCTTGATACTGTAGACATTATTACATAAATGCATTAGATTCTTCACTTGAGCATTAGGTCTTATAACTTCTCATCTACTGAAGGACATCAATTTAACAATTCATTCCTCTCTCTTGAATCATCGATTTCCTGATTTCTCTTATCGTTGTATTGTTCTCGTGAATATACAGACATACTTTTATCATTTTTCTTTTTAAATAAAATCTTCTGATAACATCTTCCTCTCTACCTTCTTCAGTAAAAGTCAAAAGCATTTTCTACACTTACCGTTTTCAATTTCTTTCCTGTCATTCTCTTTCTAATGCATTCTGATCAGTCTACCAAAGACACACACATTGCAGAATCCAGTTGCTGGCTCTCAGTATTCATTTTCTTCTACCTATTAATATCATTTTCATTGAAAAAATACTTATTAAATACTTACGTGTGTGGGCACTGCTTAAAACATTAGCCAAAAATGAAAAAAGCCAGGTAAAAAGTTCTGCACTTAAAAGGTATATATTTCATAATTTAATAATATTTAATAATGCACTCTTTCTTTCTCCCCTCAGCTTCTAGTATAGCTATCTTTCTTTTTATCTGCTACCTAACCATCCACTTTTTCCCAATCAGCTTTATGGTTCTTTCTATTTTCCATGACCGCTTCATGTTGCAGTATTCCTAGGCTAAGGAATTGGATATTCTTATTTTTTACCTGCAGACACTAACTTTATGATCTCAGCCATTCCTATGGCTTCGGATTTACACTTTTTGAAACTTTAAATATGTATTTCTAGTCTGTAATTCTCTCCTGAACTACAGATTTTTATATCTGTTTGATTTATATATATTATATTGCCTATTTAACTTGGATGACTAATAATCATCATATACATAACATGTCTTCAGATGAAGTATTGATCTTCTCCTCCAACCCTTCAGTATCTCAGTTGATGCCAACCCTATCCCCAGGGGCCACCCTCCTGCAAGCATCCATCTCTTACTTGACGTGTTGCTATAAACTCTTAACAGGTCTTCCTGATGTTATTTTTGTCCTCCACCATCTATTTTCAACACCACAGCCAATGTGATACCTATAAAATGTACACCATGTCACTCCTCTCCTCCACCCCCACTAGGGGATATCATCTCATTCTTAAATAGCAATGTTCTTACAAAAGCCTATGAGGCACTATGTGATCTGGCCCTCCCTAGCCTGTGTCCTCTCCTGCTTATCTCCTATTTCACTTGTTACAGCAGTTGCTTCCTTGATGTTCCTGAAAGAGACACAACGTGCTCCCATTTGCAATTTCAGCTCTAATTGTTTCACCTCCCTAAAAAGCTCTTTCTCCCATACATCCACTGGACTTACCTCCCTCCAGGTAAACACAGGTGTAAATGGCACTTTCTTTGAATGGATGGCAAAAAAGAGCAAATTGGCTAAAATACTGACAGCATGATATTAGTTCATGATACAATAAATGGCTCAAGGAACCATACTCATAGCCTCCTTAACATTTTCATATTTTTATAATATCTGGATAAGAAGCTTTTATAACCCCAATGGCACAGAATAGCTCTCTTTGTAATTATATATGTAACAGAGGCATTAAATTTTAGTATAGTTTTTTATTTAAACAGCTTAATACAAGGACTAATGATATTTTTCTCACATTCAAGATAAAAAAAGACCAGATAAATTTTCTAAGACCAACTGACTTGAGAGTAATAAAGATAGAAAAATACATATTCTGTTCAAACATCTACAAACCATAATATTAATTTAAGAACATTTATACAAGTAATAGTTGAGCATTCCTTTACTTTTTACTTTTTCTTTAAGAGCTTTCTATAGCTTTTCAAAGGTAGTTTACATTATTTTCTTCCTCTTAAATTATTTTTAAAGTAGGAGAATCTTTATCCAACCATATGCGAAATCATTAATTTCCACTAAAAAGTAGAATTTTTCTTATCCAGATCTATAAAAATCTGCAGAATTTAAGACAACATTCTCAAGTCCAGAAGACTTTTTGATTTTTACTCTGATCGTGGAACCTAAATTAGTTTCACTATGGCTCTTTTCCTTTAGGATTTGAGCAAAACAATTATATAAAGGAGACTAGACTAAAAGAATCTCTAATAATCTTGGAAGAGAAATTAAGTAAACCATGAAAATCATGTCTGGCCCTGACCCCAGTGGATCTACAAAAATATTCATGGTTACATGGGAAATTTTGAGGATTTCTGTATATCATGGACAAAGTGACAGCAGCCCAGCAAATCTGGAACTCCAAATACCTTGAATCAGTGGATATTATTAAAATATGACAAGTTTGCACTATGATAATTCAACCTGTGTATTAAAATTACTTACATTAGCCCATGATTGCATACTCTGTTTGCCTACAGATATAGTTATTTGAAACACTGTAATTTACTAATCCTGAAATGAACATTTAAAAGGATAAAGAAAAAGAAATCAAAATTGAAAAGGGAGAAGGAAAGAGAATTTTAATATTTAGAGAAAATCTGTTATCAGGATACTGGGGCAGGTATCACACATTTTTCTAAATAAGAGAGGTGATGGTGGAGGAGACTTTTATAGAAATGAATTACTGAGAAGCATATGCATAAGTGAAAACAATTATTATTTTCCTAAATTCCATCATCATTTGCTGTGGGAGAGAGTTAACATTGGTTTTTTTTTACCCCATGTCTGCCCATTGTTACACATCATTTTTTGCACAAGCCAGTTATGTGCAAAACAAATAGTCTTCTGACCATGAGCCTGCTAACTTGGGTATAATTTTTCTGCCACAATTTGTTTTTACGCTTCATTCTATGTTATCCTTTTGCTGCTGCCTTTTAACCTTCCTGCCTCTATTTGCTAAGGTGGCTGATGACTAAAATATCTAGCCCTGAAAAGACAATCCTGAAATAAAATAAAACATGAGACACAGGATGCCTGCAAGTAAATCAAATTCCTAGTATCTGAGCTACTTCAGTCTAAGTGTAATAAAAATAGCAGTTGGTCTAAAAAAACGCTAAACAGACAAACAAACAAACCCTTCATTAACCTTACCAAAAAAGAAAAATGGCTTCATTATTCTGATAGAATTCTGAGGTACTGCTCCAAAAATATCTCCTCAGACACAGTCTCTCTATTTGTGCCATAGCAAAATGACTTCTTTGATCTAGGAGAATTTGTGCCTCAACCTAAGGTTTCAATTATTTCTTCTGACAACTGCTAACGTTGATGGTATTTCCAGAATCTCCCAGCGTTGCTACAGCAGTGTTCATTAGTATAGGAAAACTTTTAAATGAAAATCTACATTACATTTTAGTAAACACTTTAGTAGCACTCAGACCTATTTATAAAACATCTTATTGCTTTCTTTTCCTTTTCTTCTCCTTTTACTTTTTTCTTTATTTTAGTTTTATTTTTGCATTGCTGTAAGAGAAAGCTGAAATCACTTAGACCCTTAAATACAAGAGTATTTAAATATCACTATTGTCACGAAAAGTTATACTACTGAATCGTGGATTGGAAAGGAATGAAATAGAAAACTCAGGAAACCAAATTTCTATCATGGGGTTCATAATTTCTATAGTCAAGCGCATTCTAGGTGGCTGTATTTGAATTCTCCCTTCTTGGTAAAGCATGTTTTCATCACTTCCATCATCTATCTTCCCATGCTGCCACATATATTATCCATAAAATATCCTCCTGCATCCCTGGGTTATAAGACTCAGAAATGTACCTTTTGTATTAACATGGTTAGCTCACTAAATTCACATTTTATATTAGCTTTTGTTGTGCAAGAAAAAAAATATGGAGGTAGAGTAAATTTTATTTCAAAATTTTATGCAAAAAACAAAACTTCTGTGCAAGTTTTCAAGATCTTAATCACCCCTAAATTTCTCCCGTACTTCCCACTAGTATAACATGGCACATTATGTAATGAACACATATAATCTTTCTTTTTTTTTTTTTTTTTTNTTTTGAGACAGAGTCTCTGTCATCCGCTGGAGTGCAGTGGTGTGATCTCAGCTCACTGCAACCTCTGCCTCCCAGGTTCAAGAGATTCTCCTGCCTCAACCTCCGAAGTAGCTGGGACTACAGGCACCCATCACCACGCCCAGCTAATTTTTCTATTTTTAGTACAGATGGGGTTTCACCATATTGGCCAGGTTGGTCAAACTCCTGACTTTGTGGTTCACCCCCCCTTGGCCTCCCAAAGTGCTGGGATTACAGGTGTGAGCCACTGTAACCGGCTCTCATAGAATCTTTAAACTGGAAAAGAGTGTGGGGGTTTTGAATATATTATCGGTGTCTTTTCTTCCCTTACTTCTACATTGCCTATGCATTCTGCTGTCTCTGGTCCTCCTAGATTTTGGACTTTCATATTTTGAATCTACATATGACTGCTAATCACTCAGTTATTCATGACAAGTTTGTGTCTGTTTCCACTAAGTTCACTAAGCTTAGTGTTTTGCTCTCATGGGGAACCTCAGCTCCTCACATGACTTCCATGTTCTGTTTCCCAAGGTAGTGACATTGATACCACCTCTTCCAGGAAGTGGCTCACGTGAAGGTTAATGGCTTCCAGCAGCAGCTGACATATTAATAGTTGATCACTGTCTCTCTTTTGGAACACTGACTTCTCTAATTTACAAGATACAACATTTCTTGGTTTCTTATTTCTCTGAATCCTTCTCAGTTTTCTTTTTGCTGATTCCTGTTTCTGATTCTACCTTCTAATCTAAACGTGGAATGTGTTTGGCTGTACTTTACATCTTTCTCTTTTTATACATGTCATACTGTATCTATGTAGATATATCTTCGTTCTATATATGTTCTAAGTATATCATCTCGCTATATGATGCATCTTTCTGTATATCTTCTCCCTATATAGTAATGTATCACTTTTTAAAATAATGTTGAGAAATGAATATCCAAACAGATTCATGGCATATTAATTACAAAAACATGGACAGTAATTTGGGATCAGTTAGCATGATGTACAAAGGAGATATGCACTGTAATATTAATTTTTGTTTACAATTGAGAGATACGATAACTTTTTCTTATATATACTCTTTATTTAATTACTATGTACGTAGTACATATATGTGACATATATATATATATTTATGTATAACAAGGAAGCAATATTTTGCGTTAGTGTTTTGAGACAGGATCTCACTCTGTCACCTAGGCTGGAGTGCTGTGGTATAATCATGGCTCACTGCAGCCTGGACTTCCTGGGCTAAAGTGATCCTCCCACCTCAGCCTCCTGAGTAGCTACGACTACCGACACCCACCACCACACCCAGCTAATTTCTGTATTTTTTTTTAGAGACGGGATTTTGCCATGTTGCCTAGGCTGGTCTCAAACTCCTGAGCTCAAGCAATGCACCCACCTCGGCCTCCCATAGTACTAGGATTACAGGTGTGGACCACCTTGCCTGCCTAAACAATGTTTGCTTGTTTTTAATGTAATAGTGTCAATCCATAAAATAATTCTTAAAATGTGTATACATCATTTGCTCCATTATTATTTAGCTTGTTTTTAGATACAGAATTCACTAGGTTCAATGGATGTTACTATGACATTTATGATGAAATAACAATGAATTAAAGTTTTTTACTATATGTATCATGTGCTATCACATTTGGTGGTTCAAATGACCAAAATTACCAGCTTGGAATTACTCTGATGCATTAGATTTTCTAAAGAATTGTAAATGGAACCATAAATCGGAATCAGCTTAAATAACTTATAGCTGAAAGTAGTGGATTTTCTAAAGAATTGTAGTTAGACTTTCTAAGGAATTTTTTAAAGAATTGTAATTGGAATCATAAATCGGAATCAGCCTAAATAACTTATTGCTGAAAGTGGTGTATCAATTTTCTTTTGACACTGTAATGCTGCAGAACAAAACACCTGATAGCTCAATGGCTTTAAACAATAACCATTTATTAACACATAAGCCCTCAGTTCAGTGACTTAAACTGGGCTAGATCGTTTTGGCCAGGCTCAGTCTCAGAACTGAGAATCTACCAGGCAGCTGTAGGCTGATGATGACTGGCTGTGGAAAGGCTGAGGCAACTAGTTCTTCCCAGGTGTCTTTAATTGTCTCTGCTCCACTTGTCTTTGTCTAGCCTTAGTCTATTTTCATACCAGTGGCAGTTACAAGGGCGCAAATGAAAGCTTGAAAATCTTTTTCAAGTTTCTGTTTCAGAACAGACACTCCATTGACCAAAGCAAGTGACAGAGCCAGCTCCAGTGTTAGAGTGGGAGAATACTACAAGGTTTTAGGTCAAAGAGCATGAATTCATAGAGAGGAATAGATCAGGGACAATAAAGAAATCAATGTACCACATATGCTATAAACACATTGAATATTACCATAAGGGATCATAATCATCTGTGGAACATTTTAATCTACACATGCATTGCCAACCCCACTCAAATATTCTCATTCAAGGTGCTTATGTATTAAAAAAAAGTCAGAGACTAGTAACCTGCTTTCTCTGGATTAATAGACTCAGAGCTCCACATTTTGTAGAAGCTCTGGCCTAAAAAGAAATTATTGAAGTGTATAACCTGATTGAGAATGATTAGCCTGAAGTAATACCAGACGCTATGGCATGGCAATTTGATTGTCTTAAGTAGAGTATTCTTCTATTTTGCGAATTGTCAATTTACCAGCTTCAGGCCATCCACAAGTCTATAAAAAAAAGGAGGCTATAAATACAAAGGAAACTGTCTTCCTGAGGTGTTACGATTTGCCCCATTGTTCATGCTTTTCAGAATATAAACATTGAGCACGGTCATATGTCTAGCTTCAATAAAAAACTCTTCTTAAATTCCCTGCCTTATGTTTTCACTTGGTCTTACTACCCACTTCATTTTTTAGTCAAGATTTTCTACTTTATCTATATATCCCAAAGAATATATCTTCCTCTGGTGGCTTGCTCTGACTCAATGGGCTATTCTAATAATATCTTAGTAATAAACTCTGACTGAAGCCTGTGTCAAAAATCATTTTACCCTTCACTCTTTTCATGTCATAACAATTAATAATATTAGAGGCTTATTTCCCACTTTCTTTTTAGAATATGTGGTTTTACGATAAATATCTTGATACACCATAAATCTGGCTAAAGTATAGAAATAAGAAAAATGTAAGTGAAAATTGACTCATGACTAGACACGAATACATTCCAGGACTCGACTTACTAAGTTTCAGACAAAAATATGGAAAATCTTGTTCTTTTGTTTTGTCTATTTTTTTATGTTTTTCTTTGGCTGACTTTTAAAATAATTCCTCATCAAAAAATCTTCACTCTTATGAAAAAATAGTTATGTTTGATGATCAAGAATATTATTGAGTTAAAAATTAGCATTTAATACCTTATTGAAGGAAGCAATTTGAATGCATGGTGTACTTCTTCAAGGGTTTGAGCCCTGGTTTCAGAAAGTTGGGCCAGAGAAACTCTCTGAAATGCTTGAGGCGTGTTTCCTGGCTGTGTCTTGCATCACCTTTTCTGACTTTTTAGTCAAGGCTCAATAGCTTCAAGAGTTGGATGTTGATTGTCAATGTGTTACTAATAAAAAGTTAAGCCCTCAGATTTTTAAACCAGACATATTTGCAAAAACCATTGCAACTTTTTATTTTTCTTTCCGTATCAGCTATTCATCTCACACTCCTAAGAAGCAATACATGACTTCATTCATTATGATCTATGCTTCAGTCTGAACAATTTGGGAATATTCATCAGGATTTGCCATTAATCAGTTAAAGATGTTCATAAACAAAGCCAATGAATAATTCATATAAAATGGAGTACATGTGCTCTAATGATGAATAATCATGAACTGATCTGGAATTTGTTAATGACTTATGAATATTTATCTCTAGATTGTACTTCCGTGCAATTCACTATTCCACAAAAACTGTTTCCTTTTACATTTCATCCTGTACTTTTACTAAAGATGCCTTTGGGACCATTAAAGATTTTTCCTAGAGGTTTTTACTATGACAAAAACTGTGACTATGATGTCATCTGATGACCTTACTAAATACACCGAAAACCTCTTTATTTCTGTAATCTCAATCTAGCAGATTTTTCGTGGGTAATATTGCCTTTCACCATATGATGTTTGTATATATGACAGAAAGATGGCCATGTGAATCCCACTTAACTAGTCAGATGTGAAAATGTAAAAAAATAAACTAAACCGAAAGCTGAATGCCGGAAATAACGTTTTCCTTAAGCAGCCACTAATCTTATGCCAGGTGCAGACTGTGACGCTCTTCAATGAATGTCTTCTTGGTGTGCCCTCTGGCCACTCACAAATTGGAAATTTCACAACAACTTTGGGCTGAATATTTATATGAGATGACACACTTCAGGCTAGGATTGTCATCAGCTGGCCCTTCACAGGATGAGGAGAATTAACAAGCAGCATTTTTGGAACTCTTCAAGTGTTCTGAGTGCTTGGCAATCATTTACAAGTTAATCCTCCTTTGAGGGAGGTCAGTCCTCTGCTTGAATTTTCACATGAAGTATTTCACACAGATGTGAAATGATCTCTAAAGGCCACAGTGCAACAAATCTGGGGTAATAAAAATAATCAGAGACAGACCTGGACAAAATTGGAGAGTAGGAAATTTATAGTTTGGGTTGCCCAGTTGGATGTTTTTTTTGAATGCTTCTCATAATGAAAGGATGGTTATGGTTTGCTATATATCAGGAACTTTTCTAAACACTTATGTACAGGAGTCAATGTAATCTTCACCACAATCTCGTAGTATGGTAGTGAGTAGTATCATTATCTCTATTACACAAATGAGGAACTGAGGCACAAGGTGGTGAAAATGATCTTACAGCACACAGCTAGTAAGTATCTGAGCTGGAATTCAAATCTATGCATTGGAGCTCCAGGCTGGGCTTGCAACTTCTTCCCTGAGGTGCCTCTGCTGCCTCATTTTTGCCTTGCTAATCACAAGCATCCTACCTTAGCTTGCCCACACCAGCAATTACCTGGGTTATACATTTCCACCAAGTCTTTCAAAAAAAAAAACTTGTTTTATGTCCAATCACTCATTGTCTTTTCTCTGGTAGGAAACTACTAAGCTATCCCTACATTGGGTCTGCATTTGATCATTGAAGTGTTTTGAAAGAAAGAAACGTTTAAAAGTTATTTTAAAATATCATTGAAGTAAATACACACAGTGTTTCTTTTACAGGACCACCTCTGCAGGAAAATGTGGTGAAATTTTAGATCTTTTTTTTTTTTTTTCAGAAGATCTTAAAAGTTACCGGGTCATTTAGTGGGCTGCTTGTGCAGTTAAGCCAGGGAGGGTCTCACAACAAACTGGTGTGCACACAGCAGTGATTAGGAAGAGATTGAACCAGCAAAGTAAAATACATCTTCATCCAGACTCTTTATCCACTCTGCCAGGATATATTCATAAGTGCAAACGGTTTTTCGGGTATAATCAGACAAATTACTTTGAGACTGTAAATTCCATTGATGTCACACATTGGGTGGTTAAATTCCTCAATTTATAAGGAAAGTTAATAGCTTCTATGAGATCAGCCTCTGTTTATAATAAGTATTCCATTTAGGGGGATAAAGGGGAGTCTGCAAAGTACTTTGCTTTCCTTAAAGTTCAGGATTATTTTCACTCTTTTAAGTGCTTATCTTTAAGATTTTAAGTGTGTGTAGATTTTTAAGTCATTTCTTCATGAACCTTCCCCATTGCATCCAAAGGATATTTATATTTGAATTACGAATAACTAATTACAAACATTGATGGTAAAATGAGATTCATATCCGATTGCTTAAATAAAAGCTGCAAAAAGGCAATGGTAAAGACAGTGATATGAAAAAGAAAGAAATTTTGAAGTCTGTGTAAGAGGCTGAATTGAAAAAGGCACACCTTAGGGTCAATTTAAAAATCACGAAAAATCCTGATATTCATAGCACCTCTTCCATTTATATAACAGGTTTAACACTTTTTTCATAAGAGATGACCAGTTGTTTTTCTAACTGTCTATAAAATGTTATGATGTTTATTTTATTCCCATTGTATGTATTTATCTCTAAATAAAACTAAGCAGCATGAAAATATATCTTTATTAGAATTAAGAGCAATTTTAAATGGAATAATTTCATATGTAGAATTTTTCATAACTTTTACCTCTTTCAACTTGCTAATACTTTGTACAGGTTTTATATATCATTCATATGAATTATTCCTTTGTAAATTTATTATTGTCTTCAAGAGATTTTTCTTATTTAACATTTCATATTGCTTATAAAAACATAATTGCCACTTTTTATAAAAGTAATATATATATTTAAAATAAATGCCATGGATGTATTAGTTCATTTATACTTTTATGCCTTTCTTAGGTAGTTACCTTCATTTTCCCTATTTTCATGAGGAAGAAAAGATTAAAACATAGAGGCTTCTTTAGTTATCCAGAGTCACACAGTAAGTGGCCAAATTGGGGCTAACCATAAGTCTTTTAAATACAAAGCATTGCTTAATAGCAGTACTCCATTTTGTTTGAAAATATCTAATAATACTACAAAGCTGATAATAAAATGCTCTTTCTATTCTGAATGTAATTAATTTCATTAATTATTACTTCTCTTATACCTTCCATCATCCTCTTTTTAAAAATACATATTTCCAAATTTCTAACTAAATTGTTTATTTTTCAGTTACACATTGCTTACTGACTTAGAATACAGAAGAAAAGTATTGCTCACAGTGTTCTCTCATTCGGCACTTCTGCTGTCATCCTCCTGAAATAACAACATCCCATTTCTTAGTTAGGTCAAATTTTAGGATTCACAATTTATGGTTTTGCAAATACCACTGTTAATTGTGACTCTGATCAAACTTTCTCACATTTTTTTTATCGAAGGCACTTATACTTTATTGGATACATTATTTGGTTTGTTTATCCTGGAGTTATTCATTCTCTTCAGTTGCTTTTCCTTCCTATGTACCTCATTAACTCAGCACACAAACTGACTTACAGATTTGTAAAATTATCCTCAGTACCTCTCTGTTTCTCTGTTCTCATTGAACCTTTTTATTCACAAAGTCATTACATGTCTGGCATTGGAAAGTTACCATATTTTCCTTATCTTGGGAATTTGCTGTCCCTCTCCTCTCTGTTGAATCCCATTTATCTAGATCTCGTATCTTCCTTTCTGGTATTTACTGTCCAGTTTTGGTGGAGTATATTCTCTAAGAGATCAAGAGTTAAGAGTTTAAAGACCTATACGCCTGAGCATGACTTTACTTCACATGAGTATGTTGAATTGTAGTAGGCTGGATTTATTTTACCAGCTTTTTCTTTGGACATTTTAGGCAAAGTAATTCAGATGGATTATTTGCATAAAGAAGACAAAAATTTAGATTCTTTCTTTTCATCTGTATAACACTCTTTTTTGGAGGAGGGAGTAGATGTTCACAATGAAAAACTAAATAATAATATTGACAGTAGCCTTCTAATATGAATGTGAGTGAATCCAGTTTCCAATCAGTCCTCAGTTTAAAAATTTTGTTTTTATTTTACAAGTAATTTTAACTGAAGAACAGTTTAATTGAATTCTCTAGAGACAGCCATTAATGTAACTGTGAACATTTTATTTCCTAGTGGCCCAGGACATGTGAAGTGATTTTATAATATACATTATTGTTTAATTTAAGGGATAAATCTAAGTTCATCGTGGTGTTTGAGTTCAGTTGCCTGGGCATTTATTTATGATTTTAACACCTATCTTTATCTTTTTTGTTCCTATACAATGTTTCTGAGTTGTTTATACATATATGTATATGGCTAAACTTTTACTACTGATTTAATCTGTGCTCTGTGCATATGAACCTATATGAGAAAACATTAACATTATTCAATCTAGACCAATAATGGATGCCGACTTAGCGAATTATTTTCTCTCTTTTTTTTTGTCTTCTCCCTCCATGAGACATTTGAATTTATAACTTTCAAAGAGTGAAGAATAAGACAAAAGTAGATTTTAAGAAAACCTAAAGTGGTTGAATCCCTGTAGAGAAGAAGACCTAGATCAGGTATCAATATATGTCTGCCAGTGATGGAATAAAATTAATTGGCCAATTGAGCTAATATTAATAGTTTTGTGCTGTATATTCTTTCAGATCTTATTCTTTCATGAGGTTTGATTGTTCAGCTGTTTCAACTTCTTTTAGCCTCCTCAGATATCCAAATACTGAAATTCCATGTCTGGAATTAAGCTTTAGATATCTTGGCAACCTAAGGGAAACATTGAAAGATTATATAGCATTGAATTATCCATTCTTTGAAAGCTTAAAGGAACCCACTGGCAAGTTATATTATCTGAGAGCTTTACTCTTTAATGTAGTTCTTGAATTTTTATTACATTTTCTGCAGTTATCTGTGTATTCATATTTTTCCTTTCTTAAGTCAATTTCCTGTGTATATATATTTAGAAAAATATTAACTTATGATTTTTAATTAACTGATAAATTGAAATAGTTTTCCTTTAAAAGATTTGAAATCTGCTTTACATATATTGGAAGTATTAAACCATATAAAGTCTTCAAAGCTGAAGAAGTGCTATAGGAGATAGGAATCAAGAATGACAATAGTTTTATTTGCTGTGAAAGATAAAATATTCAGTTACCTGCAAACATCACAAAACATTTTAGCAGGTTACCTGCTCAGATTACTGGAAGGTAATTTCTCAATTGTTTTTATGTAGCTAACAATAGAACACATGAACACAGGGAGGGGAGCATCACACACTGGTGTCTGTTGGGGGGGTCTAGGGGAGGGACAGCTGGGGGTAGGGAGGTTGGGGAGGGATAACATGGAGAGAAATGCCAGATACAGATAACAGGGGGGATAGAGGCAGCAAACCACATTGCCATGTATGTACCTATGCAACAATCCTGGATGACCTGCTCACGTACCCCAGAACCTAAAGTACAATTAAATATATATATATATATATATATATATATATATATATATATATATATATATATATATATGTGTGTGTATATATATATATATATATACACATACACATAAAATAAAACAAAAAACGATAGCAATTTTGACACAAACCTAAATCAATATTATCTAATTGGCATAAATACAAAGGGAACTATAGCATAAATTCACTTTGAGAATTGTTAAAAAATTCTTGTTCCTTAAGAAACACAGTTTAGATATATTTGTTGAAGTCAGCTAAGAAAGCCTTGATTTTTATTTTATTCCCTCATGTATCTATGAGTTTGAAATTTCAGCACATATAGCTATAAAAAAATAGAAGTGGTTATATAGAAACAACTGCATGTACATTGTCATTTCTGAAATCCTTCCACATTTCCAAATACGTGTTTAAACTTCATTTAATATCAAGTATTTTGAAAATCACTTTTGAGAATAAAGAATACCTTTGTTTTATTATACAACTTTTATTAATTTCCCCCTTTTTCCTGAAATGGTAATCAAAGAAGGTATATGAGGCCTATGTCTTTGTAGTACTGTTTCTTTTTTTTTTTTGAGACGGAGTTTCGCTCTTGTTACCCAGGCTGGAGTGCAATGGCGTGATCTCGGCTCACCGCAACCTCCACCTCCTGGGTTCAGGCAATTCTCCTGCCCCAGCCTCCTGAGTCGCTGGGATTACAGTCACGTGCCACCATGCCCAGCTAATTTTTTTTTGTATTTTTAGTAGAGACGGGGTTTCACCATGTTGACCAGCATGGTCTCGATCTCTTGACCTCGTGATCCACCCGCCTCGGCCTCCCACAGTGCTGGGATTACAGGCTTGAGCCACCGCACCCAGCCTGTAGTACTGTTTCTATATTATATGACAATAATAACTAAATTTCAAAAGAATCAACTATATTTCATGCTAAAATTTGTGACTTTGAAAACTTAGGTGACATTTTTCCCCAGGGATGAATAATTATCAGATTCTCAAAAAGATACTGATGCATGAAAAGTCTCAGAATTAATGATTCACTTTGTGAGACTAATAACTTTTACATTGAACAAAATAAGTGCTAATGCCTTTTAAAAGACATTAGCACTTATTTTGTTCTCTAATCTGTACTAGCTAACACATTCAGGTAACAAATATATTCCTAACAGTAGTTATTGTATTGTATTCAAATTAATAGAAATATCTCTCTTCTCACCAGTCAATAGTATTTTGTCATTTAATGATATATTATATTAGGGAATATTGTGCTACTGATATTTTACTAAGAATTTTGTTTATTTGTAATTAGGAATGAATGGTGGTTATTTCTATTTTAAATATTTGACATTTAATTATTTTTTCTATTTTGAGCTATATAAGTAATAAGTCATCTTCATAGATTCCTAATAGATGTTTTTGAGTTTCTAGAATAAAGAACACAGTAATCATTAGAAGGTAATCACAAAAAGAAATGTTAAGTAATGAGTCATCTTAATAGACTCCTAATAGATGTTTCTGAGTTTCGAGAATAAAGAACACAGAAATCATTAGAAGGTAATAACAAAAAAAATGCAAGTAATGAGTCATCTTCATAGATTCCTAATAGATGCTCTTGAGTTTCTAGAACGAAGAACACAGAAATCACTAGAAGGCAATCATGAAAAGAAATGTATTTACAATAGACATATGGTCTATTCCTTTCACCAAAGGATTAGTTTTCCTGTATTTTTATATCTTTCGCATTGCAAAACAAGCCAACCACTAGCTAAGCTAATCAAATGAAAACAGAGGAAGGCATAAATATTCAAAAGAAGAAATAAGGACAAATAAATATTTAAACATGAGACGTTTAGCACGACTACTTTGCAGACTTGTATGAAAACTAATTTGAAAACTTAGATGAACTGGTTAATTTCTTAATAAAATAAGATTACCAAAATTAACCCCTCAGAGTTAGGAGGCTTCAACAGACCAATTTTCTAATAATTATTAAGGAACTGCCCTAGAAACATCAATCTCAAATGGTTTCACAGAGAAATTCTACCAAATTTTCAAAAACCGAATTAATGCTCTAAAAATCATCGCAAAGCAATGAAAATGGGCAAAGTGGTCAAATTCCCTTAAGACTGGGAGTATAAAATCAATACCTTAGCCCCTTCTTCTGAGTTCCTTGCAGTTTTTAATCATCTGCTTTTGTTCACTCTTGACGGGGAGGCAGTAGTGTGGCAGTGTGAGTAGTCACATGCTGCCCTTTGATGAATTCTTTTCTTTTAAGTTATTTTAACATCTCAGCATTCTCTAATATCTGATTATGCTGAAGGCATACAGTTATGTAGAATGTAATTTTCCATTCTTGTTGAGTTGTTAGTTGGTTATTACTGAATGGAGTTTCCTAGATTGAGTCTGCACTCTTGTTCACTAGGTATACCATGCTGTTATTCCATTGTTGCTACATGCTTTTAGCCCTTATGCTTTTGTAAAATACATACTTGTTTGAATTATTGTGTGACCTATTTTCCCATTTAGTGATTTTTTCCATTGGATGCTACATTGTCCTATATTTATAGTTCACTGTCTCTCATTTCTCATAATTTTCTTATATATCTTTTAAGCTCCTTTATTTTTAAATTTTCTAGGTTATACCACCTGCTTCATAAAGTTTCACAGGAATTAAATGATCTAATATATATAAATCACTTAAAAAATACCCAAAACATAATAAGCATATAGTGTTTTTGTTTGTTTGTTTCCAGTAAATATGCTCAGATTTTAAAAATTTTGTATGAGATGAATTTTCTTATGGATGCAAACTGGCACATCCTTAGATTGCTTCAATATTATCTGACTCTTTAACTTTTAGCTGCTTGCTATACTGGCTTCTAACATGTCCATCAATTCAATTTGCAATGATGTTCTTCTACCTAGGACTGATGCTTAAAGTCTTGTGATCCTCCTACTACTGCCAGATGAAGTACTGCACCACATGGCATGGAACTGACTGTCAATGGCTGTCAAAGGGTCAGATAATACAGCCTAAAATTCAGGGATAGTAACACTCCATAGAATGAATTTTGACCATTGAGGGAAGTGCAGAGAAGATAAACTTCCCTCTCTGTGCTTCTCAGTTCACTTTTCTGAAAGAAAGTATTTGAATTAACTTCTTTAGAACAGTCATTTTCCGGCAGAATTAATACCCATGTCCCTTGGCGGAACGGTGGCAGTTCATGTGCTTTACTCATGCTGTTAGAACTTTCTTGAGTCCTGTCCTAAATGTAAAATTTCCACTGCATGATGAATTTCTGAAACATCCATTAACTCATGACTTAGGTAACTCAGTAATATGCAGCTCATAAATGGCAGTTCAAACTCATATTTACTTATTGTCCCATGGTCATTACTTTCTCCTCAAAAGACCAGTAGCAGATGGAGAGATGTTTCTCAAAGTAGAATTTTTTCTCAGTCATGAGAGATTTGTTCCAGATTCTAAGGTATCTGTATTGCAACTCATCTATTAGGTCTTATCAGAGACCTCATTCAGCATCTCCATTTGCCAAGGAAAATGCCAGTCCTGTCAAAAGTTTTGGATAATATTGGATAATATAGCTCAATTGGCATGAAAACTTAAACCATAGTTTGAACTTAATTCAGAACTCTCTCTTCCTCTGGGACCTACTTATAACTAACAGCCTTTCACAACTTGTGATAAATGAAGCAGAAAAGTATTCCCAAGTGTACTATTTGCTGCTTTTAAAAATCCCAAAAGGCCTGAAACTGTTGTGCTTATTTCTGAAAAGGAATAAGGTTCAAAACTTGCTCCTCATCTTAGACCGGTGATCCTTTCTACCTCTAAATCGAATTGCTGCAGTAAGCTCCTCAGTATTTGTAGGATTTCTCCAGTGCTGTTCTGGTAAATTAATATTTAACAGCCAGCTCTCCAGGTAAAAAGAAAAGGTCCTGATTTTTAGCTTTGTTACTTTTTAAATACAAATATTTCCACTATGGCTGATTTCAAAGTGTTAATTGGGCACCCCTAATGTGTCCTTGGGAAGAGATACGTACCCCCAGCTCTCACAAAATACTGTAAACCAGCTCCCAAAAATATTGTTCACACTGGCACTTGTGAATTTCTAGAATACCTAGGATACTTGGAGCATTCTGCTCATCGGGAGCAATATGATGTAATTGATAGTAGAGCATGTCTGATAGTCTGTAGGTCATGTATGAATCATATTTGTTGTTTTCTGGCATATCAAGAAAAATCAAAGTCTCTATAAATACTTTATGACAGAAAAGAGTAGAATTAATCAGAGTTCTATGTTTCAGTTGTACTGCTGGTCTTAACATATCAAGGCAAGCTGTTTTTGACCTCCCATCTTGGAGATCCCAAGAAGATATTTTTGTCCAAATGAATTTCTGCATACTAAATACCAGATGCTGTGTTGATCTGATTCAACCTATTCCATGGTAGACACAGCAGTTTCAATTGATAATACTGCTATAATAATTTACAGTATGCCACCATTATACACCATAATCTATATAGGTTTTATCAGAGGCCATGCAGGTGAAATGAATGGTAAATAATGGAGCCTAGCACTCTGAATCCTTCAAATCTTTTTATGTGTGTATACTGCTAGTATCTATATTACATATTGATATTTTTATAAGTAAAACCAAATAGAGGTACAATATAACTCTGATATGAATGGCAATTATTTGAAAATAACCCTATGGTTCAAAAAGTTTATTATCTAGATACCTTTGAAATAGTAAGAATTAAACATAAATTATTTTAAATAATTTTTAGAAGATACAGTTCTTTCCAAAATATATTATCTTTATTCATCCTAATGGAAACTTTCCAAAGATAAGCTTTCATGTTTCAACCCTTTATTAAGCGTAATAGTTGTCAGCAAAGTGTCAAACTCAATAACTATTCAAACAATTGGACACAACCGCATAACTGGCATCCATTCAAGAGGCAGAGCATTACTGGAATATCAGAAAACTACCCTGAGTACCCCATTTCACTTAGCACCCCCATAAGGGTAGACATTGTCTTGACTTCTAAAAACCTAAGTTAGTTCTGCCTTTTTTGTCCTTACTATAAATGAAATTGTACATTTTGTACAATTCTATGTTTGCCTTCTTTTTCTCAATATTTTATTTGGGAAGCTCATCTATGCTGATGCGTGTAGTTGCCTATGATTATTTTTATCACTGAGTAATTACTATTGTAAGAATATTACATTTTAGTCATTCTAGTGATTTGATGAGTAATATTAAAGAGGGTCAGTACTTTTTCAAATATTTATTGGCTTGTTAAATAGTATCCTGTGTGGACTGTCTGTTAAGTCTTTTGTGCATTCTTCTTTATGGTTTCTTTCTCTAATAAATAAATTTAGTTTAAAAAAATGAGTTTTTTAGGGTTTCTTTCTCTAATAAATAAATTTAGTTTAAAAAATCAGTTTTTGTTAGATGTATATACTGCAAATATTGTCTTCATTCTGTGGGCTGCTTTTGCACTCCCTTTTACTGGTGTCTTGATAAATATTAAGATTGTAATAACAGCTTGGTCAAAAGAGGGTTTCTTAAAATACTACATTTACGTGTATTCCATCTTACACTGTCCACCTCTTTAAAAACTTATCCTTTGATGCAGTAAAGAATAAACATTTCTCAGTTTTTAAATAAAAAGGTTGTTTTTTTTTTTTTTTTTATCACTGGCTTTCAACTACCTGAATTATCAGATTGATTTGCCCAAGGAAGGCAGCTGCCATACTAAACTGTTTTGCACTAAATAGATAAAAAGCTCAGATACATCCAGATTTAGTAAAGTGCCATATGGTTAATATTGTAATCAGCAATTGCATCAACTTATTTCTAAATGTCAACATTTTAAACAAAATATTTAAATGTTAAATTCATTTTTTTCAGAGATATTTTGTTTCCTATCACTTATTTTCAGTAGATGAATTGATAATTCTTTCATCTATGAATGTGTGCATGTATATATTTATGCCATGTAAAGACATGTATTGTAACACTGTATATATAATTTAAAATAGTCATTTACTAAAGGAAAAGATGGAAATTATGCTTTAGGCCTGAAGAATATTTAGGTTGCAGGTATGAGTTTGACTACACTTGTTACTGTGATTTGCAACAAATATGTAGGATTAACTTAAAGTATAAGGATGCTAGATCTCTTCTAAGAAAAGTCACTAAAATTACAACTTTTAACCTCTTATATATGTATATCTATAACTATTATCTCCTCGAAAACATAGGTTGGGAAAATGTTGGAAGGGCCAGCTGGGGTTATTTGTTATTAAATACTTTAAAGAACTAATTTATTGTAAAGTATGCTTTGAGAATAATCATTATTAAACAAAATCATTTGCCTATAAGCAGGAGTGAGAACAAAAGATAACAGAGAAATAATAACACCATTATTATGGAATTATAATTTTGCAATTTTAAATTTCCTGCCATAGTTCAAACTAGCCTAAGGTTTTCTGCAGATTGCATTGAAGTAATTTGCACAATGTATTTTCTTCTTCTTT
This sequence comes from Cebus imitator, assembly GCF_001604975.1. Classification (NCBI taxonomy): domain Eukaryota; kingdom Metazoa; phylum Chordata; class Mammalia; order Primates; family Cebidae; genus Cebus; species Cebus imitator. The sequence continues at coordinate 695,598 of NW_016107902.1, forward strand.
GACTTGTTTTTTAGGACTAGTGATTAAAGAACAAAAAGAGAAATGTTTCTTTGAACTAATTATCAGTTTCAATTGATTCCTTAGAAGACATCTTTTTTCTCTTTTCTGTTACTTGAATTGGAAAAAAAAATTAATCTAAGCCGAAATATGCTATCTGCTGCATTAGAAACTTTTCCCTTTTGTTTTTGAATTTGCCTCAAGGGATAAGATAAAGTGAAAATGGAGACATAAGTTTTTTTTAGCATTGTCTAACATAACACTTACTGTTAATATGAAGTAACATTGCATTTAAGCTATAGCTACTTTACATTGAAGCCGTCCTTCCAAATAGAATTCTCTACACATCTACACATACTCATGAATATAAATCAGTTAAATAAGCCATACAAGGCAGATTTTTTCTTGAAATTTTCTTTCAAAAAATTAAAAAATCTGGCTAGCAATAAGTAGATTGCAGAAAATACATAGCTTATTTTATGTCAAACTCATTCAAGCCAAATGGCTAAATGAAGCCAGCACTCATCAAGAGGAAGACAGGGAAGTAAAGAAACAGAAATATTTACAGCTCATTTTGCAATCAACAGAGAAATATGAAAGAGAAGTGAACGCATTCTGCTGGAGGACTCCCTTTGGAATTAAGCAAGGGTACTTGTCCCTCTATTTTATAGAAGAATACAACTGGGCTTCCAAGCAGCCCCTTTGTTCTTGTTACCCTTAGAGGTGAGAGATTTCCTAATCTTGGCTATATATGTCCTTGATAGTGTCCTGCTGGGAGCAAAAGTCTAAATGTCCAGTGACAAATCAATTTTTATATTTTCATACAAAACTATTTTTCAATATGTCATTCTGATGAGTCTGTCAGAATGAATACAGGTGTTTTTATCCCGATACCTAATGGATAATCATATTTAAGTTAATCTTCTCATAGTTTGTTTTACATTTTTTTTTCCACTTTTTAAAAATTATTATACTTTAAGTTCTGAGGTACAAGGACAGAACGTGCAGGTTTGTTACATAGGTATACACATCCCATGGTGGTTTGCTGCATCAATCACCCCGTCATCTACGTTAGGTGTATCTCCTAATACTGTCCCTCCCCCAGTACCCCCTTCTCACTACCCCCTTCTATCCTTCCCCTAGCTCCTCAATGCCTGAAAGGCACTGGTGAGTGATGTTCCCTTCCCTGTGTCCATGTGTTCTCATTGTTCAACACCCATGTAGGAGTGAGAACATGCAGTATTTGGTTTTCTGTTCTTGTGTCAGTTTCCTGAAAATGATGGTTTTCATCTTTATCCATATCCCTGCAAAGGACATCAACTCATTCTTTTTTATGGCTACATAGTATTCCATGGCATAGATGTGCCACATTTTCTTTATCCAGTTTATCATTGATGGGCGTTTGGGTTGGTTTCAAGTCTTTGCTATTGTAAACAGTGCTGCAATAAACCTCATCTCCAGCATCTATTGTCTCTTGATTTTTTAATGATCACCGTTCTAACTGGTGTGAGATGATGTCTCAATGTGGTTTTGATTTGCATTTCTCTAATGACCAATGATGATGAGATTTTTTTCATATGTTTTTTGGCTACATAAATATCATCTTTTGAGAAGTGCCTGTTCATATCCTTAACCCACTTTTTGATGGGATTGTTTGCTTTTTTTCTTGTAAATTTGTTTCAGTTTTTTGTAGATTCTGGATATTAGCCCTTTGTCAGATGGGTAGATTGCAAAAGTTTTTCCCATTCTATTGGTTGCTGGTTAATTCTAATTTTAGTTTCTTTTGCTGTGCAGAAGCTCTTTAGTTTAATTAGATCCCATTTGTCAATTTTAGCTTTTGTTGCCATTGCTTTTGGTGTTTTAGCCATGAAGTCCTTGCCTATGTCTATGACCTGAATAGTATTGCCTAGGTTTTCTTTTAGGGTTTTTATGGTTTTAGGTCTTATGTTTAAATATTAATCCGTCTGGAGTTAATTTTTTCATAAAGTGTAAGGAAGGGATCCAGTTTCAGCGTTCTGCAGATGGCTAGCCAGTTTTCCCAACACCATTTATTAAATAGGGAATCCTTTCCCCATTGCTTGTTTTTGTCAGGTTTGTCAAAGATCAGATGGTTGTAGATGTGTGGCATGATTTCTGAGGCCTCTGTTCTGTTCCACTTGTCTATATCTCTGTTTTGGTATCAGTACCATGCTGTTTTTTTTACTGTATGCTTGTAGTATAGTTTGAAGTCAGGTAGCATGATGCATCCAGCTTTGTTCTTTTTGCTTAGGATTGTCTTGGCTATGTGGGTTCTTTTTTGGTTCCATATGAAATTTA
>NW_016107902.1:698010-754657 GCF_001604975.1 Cebus imitator
CACAATATTGATTCTTCCTAACCATGAGCATGGAATGTTTTCCATCTGTTTGTGTCCTCTCTTATTTCCTTGAGCAGTGGTTTGTAGTTCTCCTTAAAGAGGTCTTTCACATCCCTTGTTAGTTGTATTCCTAGGTATTTTATTCTCTTTGTAACAGTTGTGAATGGGAGTTCACTCATGATTTGATTCTCTGTCTATTACTGGTGTATAGGAATGTTTGTGATTTTTGCACAATAATTTTGTATCCTGTGACTTTGTTGAAGTTGCTTATCAGCTTAAGGATATTTTGGTCTGAGATGGAATCTGGCAGAGAAACAACTAAAAAAGAAAATTTCAGGCCAATATTCATGATTATAATTGATGCAAAAATCCTCAATAAAATACTGGCAAATCAAATCCAACAGCTCATCCAAAAGCTTATCCATCATGATCAAGCTGGGATGCAAGGCTGTTCAACATATGCAAATCTATAAACATAATCCATCACATATACAGAACCAAAGACAAAAGCCACATGATCATCTCACTAGATGCAGAGAAGGCCTTTGAAAAAATTCAACAGCCCATTATGCTAAAAACTCTCAACAAACTAGATATCGATGGAATGTATCTCCAAATAATAAGAGCTATTTATGACAAACCCATAGCCAGTATCATACTGAATGGGCAGAAACTGGAAACATTCCCTTTGAAAATGGGCACAAGACAAGGATGCCCTGTCTCACCACTCCTATTCAACATAGTGTTGGAAATTCTGGCCAGGGCAATCAGGCAAGAAAAAGAAATAAAGGATATTCAATTAGGAAAAGAGGAAGTCAAATTGTCTCTATTTGCAGATGACTTGATTGTATATTTAGAAGACCCCATCTTCTCATAGTTTAATAGCTTCCTTCTATAAAGTTCTAAAAAAGGACCCCTAAATATGAAGATGTATTTAAGAAATATATAGCCCTTTAGAAAAAGGTTAAGTTTATTGATGACATCAATGTCTTTGAAGTATAAGAGCAAGTTTATGCTTCCACAGCATTATCAATATATTATGATCTCATTGTTCAACACGGCCCACTTTCCCTTCCTAAGTCAATACTTTGAAAGTAGGATACACACCTATCTTGTGTTTCTCTTAAAATTTTTAAATGCTATATGAAGATCCTTTCATAGAAGTTCATTGGGTCTAAAAGTCCTTTTGGGGTAGATTTTTAACATTTCTCTAATGTTTGCTACAAGTTGTACTAATATAGCATGTATCAGCTAGGAAAAAGATTGCTGGCAAAAATCATCAAAACCAAAAAGCAACCTGGAAAACAGTCTGTAACAGTTAATTATACAAAATGGGTCATTCTTTTCTACCTATCCAAAACTGAATTGAGGGGAAAAAGAACTCAGGGCACACACACAACATTGTTCCAAGAATGTAATTCTTTGCAAGACTAGCTGTTGAAACTGCCTGCTGTAACCCAAAACAAGTTTTACCTGATGTCTTATAAAACAGCCTGCTGCAATTCTGAGACTAGTATTACCCGCCACTGTTGTTCACCAGTCAGAACTTGCCAGTTCCTCAGAACTTACTAGTGCCGGTGAATTTTCTCAAACAGACATACTAACCTTCTCCTTTTTATAAAACCTCTAACCTCCTCTTTGCACCTCACACATAGAGAAGACCACCCAATATGTGTGGCCTGTGTGCATGCTCTGAACTACAATTCTTTCTTCGCAAATAAAATATTAAATTTAGAGATTTGTCTCTACACGTTTTCTTTGAATTTGACAAGTCTCAGTCTAAAAACTGAATTTTCTTTAATTTGATTTTAACTGACAAATTTATTGCCACAGGGAATTGAAATTAAAAAGTTTTCAGCAGTCTTCCATTCACAAATTCAGTGGAAACGTAGCAAAAGGTGATGTTTCTTTTTCCATTTAGTAAATCACTACTTGATGTAAAAGCCTAATACATCCTTTTTTTCTTCAGAGTTTTTCTTGTATACTTCACTCAAAATAGCATCTAAATAAGCAGAAACAATTTGATTTTCTGGGCAAATTGTGCTTGCTTTTATGTACTTGAGCCTCCATGTTGATATAGTATTATGGTAGGACTAGGCTGGGTATGTAGCCCTTTCCTCCATGGGAATTTTCAGGATGTGACTAGAAAAGGGTGGGAGAGTGGTGCTGAGTTTCTATTTTCAGAGAGTTTAGTATATAGCTTTGACCTGTCTGTACTTTTTCATCAGTGGCTTGCAGAGCATCATTATCTGACAGACTCAGTTCATATACCTTAGTAAAAGGGCCAACAATGTTAGGGAAGGTAAAGGTAAAAATCCTTCTATTCAATGCAAGTGAACAGTGGTGCCCTGGAGCGTATATTGGAGGGAGTGCATACCAAGGCTGTATCTTAGCTTTGTACCTTATATATTTCATATATATTTCAGGTGGACTTGGTGTTTACTGCCTTGTGGCTATTGGAATTTTGGAATATGAAAGTATAAAAAAAGAATTTACTTGTCTTAAAATATTATGACATGAGATAGTTTAATATATTCCCACAAAGTAGCTTTGCTTGATCAGACACAAAATAATCTATTTTAGTTATTTGTCCCATTTTTTTTTGATAAGGTAATATAAAATCAATGTAGACATGTTAAGCAATATAGAAATTAGAAGGTCAAATTTGCCTGGCATGGTGGCTCATGCCTATAATTCCAGCACTTTTTGAGGCCAAGGTGGATGGATCGACTGAGTTCGGGAATTCGAGACCAGACTGACCAACATGGAGAAACCCCGTCTTTACTAAATATACAAAAATAGCCCGGTGTGGTGTTGCATGCCTGTAATCCCAGCTACTTGGGAGGCTGACACAGGTGAATCCCTTGAACGTGGGAGGTAAATGTTGTGGTGAGCTTAGATTGCACCATTGCACTCTAGCCTGGGCAATAAGAGTGAAACTCCATCTCAAAAAAAAGAAAGAAAAAAGAATGAATCTGTATCAAAGATTTTAATTCATTAATGAAGGTACTAGGAAGATGTTAAAAGTAGTTGTCAGCACACTGAGTATTCAAAGGTATTTTTTTTTCCGATTTATTTATTTTATTGCATTTTAGGTTTTGGGGTACATGTGAAGAACATGCAAAATTGTTGCATAGGAACACACGTGGCAGTGTGATTTGCTGTCTTCCTCCCCATCACCTACATCTGGCATTTCTCCCCTTGCTATCTCTCCCCAGCTTCCCACCCCCCACCGTCCCTCCCCTATTTCCCCCCAACTGACCCCAGTGTGTAGTGCACCCCTCCCTGTGTCCATGTGTTCTCATTGTTCAACACCCGCCTATGAGTGAGAACATGCGGTATTTGATCTTCTGCTCTTCTGTCAGTTTGCTGAGAATGATGGTTTCCAGGTTCATCCATGTCCCTGCAAAGGACCCAAACTCATCATTTTTGATGGCTGCATAATATTCCATGGTGTATATGTGCCACATTTTCCCTATCCAGTCTATCGTCGATGGGCATTTGGGTTGGTTCCAGGTCTTTGCTATTGTAAACAGTGCTGCAATGAACATTCGTGTGCACATGTCCTTACAGAAGAACGATTTGTAATCCTTTGGATATATACCCAGTAATGGGATTGCTGGGTCGAATGGAATGTCTATTTCTAGGTCCTTGAGGAATTGCCACGCTGTCTTCCACAATGGCTGAACTAATTTACACTCCCACCAACAGTGTAAAAGTGTTCCTATTTCTCCACATCCTCTCCAGCATCTGTTGTCTCCAGATTTTTTAATGATCGCTATTCTAACTGGCGTGAGATGGTATCTCAATGTAGTTTTGATTTGCATTTCTCTGATGACCAGTGATGATGAGCATTTTTTCATATGTTTGTTGGCCTCACGTATGTCTTCTTTTGTAAAGTGTCTGTTCATATCCTTTGCCCACTTTTGAATGGGCTTGTTAGTTTTTTTCTTGTAAATCTGTTTTAGTTCTTTGTAAATTCTGGATATCAACCCTTTGTCAGATGGGTAAACTGCAAAAATTTTTTCCCAATCTGTTGGTTGCCGATTCACTCTAATGATTGTTTCTTTTGCTGTGCAGAAGCTGTGGAGTTTGATTAGGTCCCATTTGTCTATTTTGGCTTTTGTTGTCAATGCTTTTGGTGTTTTGGTCATGAAGTCCTTGCCTACACCTACGACCTGAATGGTTTTGCCTAGATTTTCTTCTAGGGTTTTTATGGTGTTAGGTCTTATGTTTAAGTCTTTAATCCCTCTGGAGTTAATTTTGGTGTAAGGTGTCAGGAAGGGGTCCAGTTTCTGCTTTCTGCACATGGCTAGCCAGCTTTCCCAACACCATTTATTGAACAGGGAATCCTTTCCCCATTGCTTGTTTTTGTCATGTTTGTCAAAGATCAGATGGTTGTAGATATGTTGTGTTGCCTCTGAGACCTCTGTTCTGTTGCATTGGTCTATTTAACACCCCATTGTCAACATTAGACAGATCAGCCAGACAGAAAATTAACAAGGATATCCAGGACTTGAACTCAGACCTGGACCAAGCAAACCTAATAGACATTTACAGAACTCTCCACCCCAAATCCACAGAATATACATTCTTCTCAGCACCACATCACACCTACTCTAAAATTGACCACATAATTGGGAGTAAATCACTCCTCAGCAAATGCAAAAGAACGGAAATCATAACAAACAGTCTCTCAGACCACAGTGCAATCAAGTTAGAACTCAGAATTCAAAAACTAACCCAGAACCGCACAGCTTCATGGAAACTCAAAGGTATTTTTAAAAGGAAATGTTTGATAAGTTTTCTAGTTTAGATATAAAAATCTTTAATGTCTTACATAGCAATAAAATCAAATCCTTTGGATTTATTTTTTCTGTCAGATAGAAATCTAAGAGTTACTATATCACTTTTTTGTTTTTTGAGCTCTAATCAAACAGTAAATAACAATATCAAACCCAAGTACATTGTCCTGGAGGATTTAATATCCCTTATCTGGACCTGTGGAAACAGCTTCAATATACCATTGAAAAAACATCAGGCACTTTCTTTTGTCTTTCTTCCATCTTTTAATGGTTTTTCTCACCAGTTCCCCCATTTCAATATACATTTTCCAAAGGTTATTCTTGAACACAAAGTTTGTACTGCTTATTTATATTGTTTCAGCAAAAGGTATTGATTAACCAGATAATTTCCCTCCCTAGTTATTATTAATCAATAATAACCAGATAATTATTGATTAACCAGGTAATTTAACAATTAAATTTCCCTCATTAGTTCATTCAGTCCAATGGAATTAATTCTTTTACTGAGTCATGAGTCAGCTTTGTTTTTAATTAAGTTTTCTGCTTCTAGTCTTAAAAAAGGCCTAGCTGTCCTGACTCAGTCTTCTCATATGATCTGACACTTCCCTAAATGATGTCAGCTTTAAGCTCCAAAGCCTATAACCATGAGTCTATGCCTTGAAGCATCAATAGTTAAAAGTCTCAGTATATTGCTTTGCATGAGACTGTGAGCTCAGTTTTCTTTATTGAAGACAAAAATTCACTCTATAATTTACACTGGAGCCTTCAGGCAAGCATAAGATGAAAACAGCAAACATCTGTAGATGAGAGTCAATAGTTGCAGTTAGTTTCTTATAGAAACCAATGATAGCAGTTTGGAAAGGAACAAAGTTGTTTAATGGAGTACAGTAAATAACCCTTTCATAAAAATTGTGTCAGTGTTGCCTCAGAATACAGATAGAAAGAGAACTGACAACCTTGAGGGCCTTCAAATCCAATTTATAAATTACAGAATACCTGAAATATTTGTATTACTCACAATTCACAATTCACTTACATAAATTCATCATTTGGTTTGTAATCTCTCTCCATGCAGCACCTTTTTTTTTTAATAGTGTGAAGCAAATCAGTAAATGGGCAGCATACCAAATGAATGTTTTGTTTTGTTTTTTCCCCATATTTTTCTTTGGGTAAGGTGAAAGACCTTTGTGACTCCCCAGAAACCCTCTGAGAAACTGAAAGTTCTCAGTTGTAGGCATAAAAGACATACACTTTTCCTCACTAAATTTGGAATCTGATTTGGTAGAAGACAAAATTTAAAAGATTAGCTGAGATTTGGTCACTTGATTAAAATAGGCTTATTTGCTGGGCAAGGTGACTTACCCCTGTAATTTCAGCACTTTGGGAAGTCCAGGTGGGCAGATCACAAGGTCAAGAGATGGAGTCTATCCTGGCCAGGATGGTAAAATCCCATGCCTATTAAAAATACAAAAATTAGCCTGACATGGCGGCATGATCCTGTAGTCCCAGCTACTTGGAAGGCTGAGGCAGGAGAGCTGCTTGAACCCATGAAGCAGAGGTTGCAGTGAGCCAAGATTGCGCCACTGCACTCCATCCTGGGCAACAGAGCAAGGCTCTGTCTCAAAAAAAACACAAAAACAATAACAAAACTATGATTATTGATGCCTAAGAACAATTACTCACTGTGATAATGTATCTTAAGAAAACATAGGAGAAGAAAACTCAATATTTAGGAACCTCAGCTCCTTCAGATATGAGCAACATTTCATCATTGTTTAAATCTCAAGAACATGATAAAGGCAAAACAAAGCACTGAGAATGATTCAGTTAGACTGATGAGGCACTTGTCTGGTCGCCATTTTAATACTTCTTGTTAGGAAAAGACTAGATAATATACATCAATTGTTACTTTAATGGATAATAAAATGTAGTTATGCATTAATATAATATGCATTAGTAAAAAATTTCTAATCTCATTTTAAAATAATTACTGGCTGGGTGTGGTGGCTCACACCTGTAATCCCAGCACTTTGGGAGGCTGAGGCTGGTGGATCATGAGGTCAGGAGTTCAAGACCAGCCTGGCCAATGTGGCAAAACCCTGTCTCTACAAAAATGCAAAAATTAGCTGGATATACAATGAGAAGGAGGACGAAGAACAGAAAAATTATATAAAGATTAGATTATTAATTAGTTACAATCCTGGTTAAGGTCCTACATGGCAATAAAACCATAACCTTTGGGGCTAGTCTTACCTACCAGATACAAATCTACAGATTAATATGTAACATTACAATGGGCTACAATTACTTAGTAAGTAGGAAAGTAAAAAACAGACACATTCCCCTAGGATCCACAGATAATTAAATGATGCTTATTAGAAATGGATCATTTAATAATATCATTAAAAGAGCATGCGTTTTATTCTGCTGGCTTTTTTTTTCCACTTGCAAGTTTGTATTCTTTTTCTTAAACTCTGTAATTTCAATATTCAGAGAGAACTTTTTTTCTGCACAGATTCTTTTTCTATGTATATAGTTATACTGGGAACCTAATATGGACTTTTACAGTAGGAAATTTACTAGCTTCATATTTTTTCATGGTGGAGTATAAGATGTTTAATTCATTTTAGATCTCCTAAGTAAATAAAATGGCCCAGTGATATATTCTTCCCCTTTTATCCTAATGTATGCCTTCATTCATTATATTAAACGATTATATCAAATTACTTGGTAAATTGTAAATTCTTGGTATTGTAATCTTATATTAAAGAAAAAACAACCTTCAGAACAAATTTCTAAATTTATTAGCAGTAAAATGTTGGGAGATTTTGTGCTATTTTTAGGTCCTCGTGGTCAATGAGGAAATAATTTCTTAATATGTTAGACTTTGAACCAAGTTCATTTTATTCATATTTTGTTTAAAATCAACAAATGTTTGTGTCCCATTGGTTTTTCAGTAATGTTTATCCGCTTACCTTCTCTTTACATTTATTCCTCTACCAAGCAACAGAGGCAATATCTAGTGATATTATATTATTCTCTATAAGGACTCTGTATATTCTATCTAGTTTTCCTCAGGCTGCATATTCCTGAAGACTACCAGCAATGTTTTGATAGCTTGCATTTCTTGAGATGAATGAGGATGTTTTGAATGTCAGAAAAAGATGCGGGATACAGGCGTGGAAAAAGAATGGAAAGAGAAAAAGAATAAAAGAAATACAAAAGATACTTCAAAATGTAAAAAGTCATGAAGAAGAAAACCCCATGTATTACATCATACATATTTCATAAGCATACTATAAGTACATGGTAGAGTTATCTGGCTTTTTTAGTTCCATAAATAATTTCAATATTGAAAAAAATCATATTGAAAATAATTATTCTTTATGTATCTTTTTAATTTACAAAGAAAAACATTTTTACAAATAAAACTGTATTTATATTTTCAAATATTGTCCAAATTTTTAATTGCCACAATTACTCAAAATTTATATATATAAATGTTTATTTCCCAATATTCCCCCATTTGAAAGCTACTAAATCACTGAGATTTTTGTAGCTTCTTCCCCTAAATTATGCACACTTTTTTTTTTCATGTTGCAAAGCTTACCAGAAAAGTCTCTTCCCTTCAGATGCTTCATACTCTTTTCTCCAGACATCTTTATGCCCACTGAGTTACTGGGTTCGGCTGATTCCAGTTCTTAAAACCACCAATCCCATCTAAAACGTATGTTCTGATGCTAAGTTTGACTTCTGTGCCAGACGTTTCTTATTATGATGAATTCTATCAAACACCTAATTAATTTTCTACAACTTGATTTCCATTTGGTCCTCCAAATCTGTCAAATATATCTGTATACGTCCTAATGTCAGTTACACATTTGGTTAAAAATAATTTTCCCCAAGGAATTCCCCAGAGGTTGCCATGTAAATGAATGCACATTACTATTAGATACGTTTAAGTTCATCTGTCAGGTTTATTCTTTCTTAACCCTCACCAAGAGTGAGCACTTTGTTACCTGTACATATGACACCATATAATTCAAGCTTTTGCAAATTTTAATACTATTAACTTTACATATATTCTGATATATTGTTGTTTAACATTTTGTAAGTAAAAATAGAGATGTATAAAAGTTTCCATATTATTTCTTGGGAAAAAATCAACCTCCACACAATGTATTGGAAATTTATATCTTGACACATTTCACAAAAATTGACCCCAATCATGGATGTCTGGGAGCCTAGAGCTGATTGCTAAAAATTTGATGAATATCAGTATACTTATTGACTCCAGAAGCAAATTAACTAAACAATTTTCCACTGAAAAATACGTTAAAATAAAATCATTTATTTTTATTTGAGTTTTATATTTTTAAATGAAGCTTCATATTACTTTTCTAAACTTTAGTAATGCTACTACTTTCCATATTCTCTTTTATAATTTCAATGTTTTATTATTATTAATATGTTTGTATATGTTTAAGTTTCAAAGATGAGCAGTTTTCCAAAGACAAAATGTTACAATATAGATACATTGGGTTTTAGATGATATTACATTGTATAGATATGAATAAATACCAAGACACAACAGTTTACATCTGTCTAGTATCAACCATTAATCCCTTTGGGAGTCTGAAATGAACTTTCCAGATTTTTTACTTGATTTTTCATGACATAGAGTTTGTTTTTCTTCCCCAAGTTAATTCTACAAATATAAAAGTGTTTAATTTTATTTAAATATATGAATATGCAATTAATATGTTATCCAATTTAACAAAACTATTTAATTAGCCTACTATGTGTAGTCACTGTTAGAGTTTTTAAGGGGATTGAAAAAGAAAATAAAATGTTAAAAACACATAAAATATGTTAAATACAATTTCATCAATATAATTTTTAATGTATAAATATTTTGGGTTCACGTTTGCCAAATCAGATATATATAACTTTAGGAATGCTGAATATCATTTACAATGTCTTACATTTTTCAGCACTCAACAGATTTCAAGGAGCTTCCAAATGCATGATCCTATTTAAGTCTTGTAACTTTATAAGAGAAATTAGGCAGAAAAATAAACAGATTCGGGTTCACAAAGTGACTTGTTTGGAGTAAAAAATGGAGTAACAGCTGCATATGAATATGCCTTTTAGACTTTTGACTATAAGCTCAGGTCCTTATAACTTTAGCTCATTTTTCAGGAATACATTATTTATCCTGAAAATGAAACTGTTGCCTCAATGCCTGGGACTAATTTTCTTTTTCACTCTCACTGGCATCTTTCTGCTTCAGTAGAAATGTCACTGACCTGCTTCAATATGTGTAGTATACAGCACATAGATTTGCGGGTGTCCAAAATACAGATTTCATTTTTTCTTACACACACTAAAAGTTTCTCAGGTCATGCTATTCTGTAAAATGAAGAATCATTAAATTAAATATTTTCTCAAGTTGAATCCAGCCCAGTAACTCTGTTCTACAAGCTGGTTTTTACTCTACTACAAGACTGAACTTGGTAGCAAAAAGATGTCTATTTGTTAGGAAGGAGTTTGTAATTATGGTCCATTGCAGCTAACTCTTTATGTGCTTCACTATACAGACACATGTCTAGTGTGTACCTAATAAAATGACAAACCTTCAGTTTAGATGGAATACCTCATTAGGAGAAAAAAAATCATTATAATCACAACACTTAAATGTGTAATTAGTGAAAAAGCAATGTTGGCCTTCTTTAAGGTTACGGTTTTTCCAACAATAAAAAGGCAATGATTTATTCCTAATATCAAATATATCACAAATATTGGGTTTTATTATTTTCTTGCAAATTTGAGAATACAAATCGTCCGAATCCCACAAATCTTGTATTTTCTACTTCTTAAATTGAACCACAAGAATGGTTATTTTCAAAATACTCTCAGCCTGACACTGTTACTGTTACATGTCAAATTTAGTTATATCATGTAATAAAACATACTGAGAAAGATGAACAATTTTAAAGAACTCTTCCAAGACTCAGAACAAAACATCTTGTATAAATTTTTCCTATCTGCATTTTTTCCCCAAATAGAAAAATCAAAATGCCATAATTAAAAAAAAGCGAATCATATACTAGTTGAGGTATCATGTTAGTATGTCTTTATCAGACTTTTGAAAACATTACTGTAAAGTTGTCTGCATATTATGTTTCTTGGAATATAAGAGATTTTGGTAAGGAACATTTGGAATATAGGTTGCATAGAAGAAAATGTCATCAGCTTCATTCACAGCAGATACTTGGTGTCAACAAGGATGAGTTTTCATTCCTCTTTGTCGGAAGTTAGTCCTATCTTCTCTACACAGTAGACCAATTCTACATGAAGCCAATGAGGAAAGATACAAGCTTGTATTCAGTGAGGATTTAGACATGACTTCTTGGCCCAAATTTCTAATTTATCTTACTAAGAAACTTTATCTCTGATCGGATTTTTTTTTCACGTGAGGCCAATATGTAGAAAAGATTACACACCTACTCAGTCCAATTTAAATTTCTATTATTTGGAGGTATATTTGCAATGTATTTGCTATAGTCAGATTTTAGCTTTGTAAATACTTCTGTCAACACATTTAAGGACACAAGCATAAAAATTTTGAGAACTATTTTTAGAAATATAAAAAATATAATATTGAAATAATTTTGAATTATCAAAGATATAGAATAACCCTAATGAGTAATTTTGTTAATGCTGTTAAAATTTCAAAATTTATACCTTAAAGACAGGGTCCTTCTCATCGGTTGACTTTTTCATCTACCAGAATGTTGGCTTTTCTAATGCTTTAGTCTTGGTAGCTCTCTTATGCCTTCAAACATATGGTTTTATTTGTCTTTCATCAGCTTTGCTACTTGTTCTTGACAAGAAAATTGGTCTTGTATATTAGCTAATCCCTCACAGAAGAAAGCATATGGGGCATTTTTGAAAAGTGAAGATAAAACATTAATTATAAGACGACCTGAAAATTTCAAATGTATAAATAAACATGCACAATCAAAACTTCTGGTGTAATAATGAATGAAATTGAGTAATTAGTTTAAATGAATCAAACATATTTCTAATGTACACAGGGAAAAAACATCATATTCTCATTATTTTAAGCGACACCATATTTTCCCCTCAAGGCATTGTGGATCATAAAAGGAATACTTCATAAGAATAAAATAGAATTTGAGGCTGTTTTAGATATGTATCCCCGGAGCAAAATAGACTCAAAATATATAAATATTTTCGAATGTTGAAACAAACTTGAACACCTGGAATAAATAAATCCCACTTGATCATGGTGTATAATTATTCTTTTGTATTATTGGATTTGATTTGTTAATATTTTGTTGAGGATTTTCATGTCTATATTAAGACAGATATTGCCCTGTAGTTTTTTGTCATTGCAATGTCTTTGCCTAGTTTGGATATTAGAGCAATACTTACCTCAAAGAGTGGGTTACAAAGTGTTTCCTCTACTTCTGTTTTCTGGAAAAATTGTAGAAAATTTGCATCATTTCTTTCTTAAGTGCTTTTTAGAATTCGCCAGCAACCCCATCTGGGCCTGGTAATCTCTGTTTTAAAAGGCTCTTAATCACTGATTCAATGTTTTGAGCAAGTAGTACATTCTGCTTGTGTGGTGACGAGAGTAAAGTTAAAGAGCACTAGTATGTAAACTTGCCAATACTCCTCCCTACGCAGCTCCACTGATGGTCTGTTTTGGTTGCCAGAGACTTGTTTTATTTCAAGGTAGGATACTCTCTGAGTCTGGGCAGGAAGTTGTAGTCAGCTGCAGTAGTCACTGGATCCATGGGAGGTCTACCAATGGCCACAAAAATCTCTTTCCATCTACTCCTATGGCCACTGCTTGGTGCGCTGATGGTGTCAGCTGAGTTATGGACATAAAGCTCAAGTCTGTTTGGGATTCCCTTGAATATTTTGGTATGTGCTGCTTTGATTGTATTATTGTGTTCATTATTTGTTTTATTGTGAAAACATTGACTATGAAGAGAGAGAAACTAGCCCAGAGACTTCCCGACTGAGGTGAAGTGAGAAAGGTGAAGACACTGGGAATATTAGACTCACTAATAAAGCCTTTGAGCTCTGTAGTCACTTGCATTGGTGGTCAGTCCTCTGATGTTACAAACTCTGCATTTGGCACTACCTAATAAAGTTACAAACAAGTTCATCTTGTCACTGGGGAATACAGAAGAGCCAATTCCACAAAATTTTATTTCTGAGTAATGATGGGTCATGTTGAAAGATAGAAAACAGTCATTCAAATGAGGCATCACAATCCCAACAGTGCCAAGTAACTTAGCCCAAAATATATTAATGCCATTTCAGAAGACTATAGAACAGTATCAGAGAAAAGTTGTTAATGGTTTCGATAAAAATATTCAGCTTCAGAAAGCTGTTTGTCCAAGAAGCTGCTGGAAGAAAAGAAGAAAAGACTATGGGAGCTAAAGGAACAGAAAAATATGTTAGAAAACATCAAAACACAAAGGGAAAGGAGGTCAATTATAAAGAGAATGAGTCAAAATCTCTAATGGACTCTATGCTGAAGATGATAAACTTCTTTAGAGAAGGTTATACAGATGAGGACAAATTGACAGTAGGCAAGAAGGGTTTCAGAAAACGGAAACCAAGATTATCAGTCAAATAACAATTTGAAGAAACTCATTAATGCTGTTAACTTAAATATTTCCTTTAAAAAAAAACTTACAAGAGAAAAACAAGCAGTATTTTAAGAGTTCCCAATTAGAGCGGCGAAGTGAGAAATGCACAATTTCAAATTGAGATTTAAAAGCTTCCTTTGAAACTCCAGACGCTGCCTGAACTAAATCAAGAATGTGAAATCAAACTTTGCAGAAAATCAGCGGAGGAGGAAATGTATCACATAGAAATAGAGAGAAACTTCCTGAAGTGTATGAAAGCATCATCCTTTTCCATCAAAACCCTCACTCCTATGGGAAGATGTCTGAAGGCTCGGAGGAACAATTGGACAGTTTGTTTCATGTAATCAAAGGTGGATCATCTCTCATGAGAAAAGAACTCAAGAAAGCTGTCCGCTGTTGTTATGACCAGGAGTGTGAACAATCTAAGAAAACAAGAGGTTCACAACATGCAAAAATTGTCAGAATTAGAGTTTGAAATCCAGCTTTTCCCAACTGGCTCCTTTGCACCTACTATTCCATGTGTGGCCCATAGTGGTGGCCAGAGAGTGTCAGATTGGCTCCTGAATCCTCAGGTTCCCTGAGGAGTAGAAGGGGTGAGATGTGATAGTTCAGGGATGCACAGTGATATTCAGGTATGACTGAGGTTTGTAACAGCTAAATCCTTAATATCCACATACTTAGCTAGATATACGATATATTTTTTCCGTTTAAATTAATTCTGATTGACTTAAATCTTTTACATTATTACTTAATTGATACTGCAGTTTTCTCTGTTCAAGTTTTATATATTAATAATTATAAACTAAGATATTGTTTTCAGAGTATAGATGGTTTCAGCATAGTTAAGAACATATTATTTCATTTTATCATACTTTCTAGAATTAGATCATATAGCTATTGTGCTTTAATTAAACTATAAATGAAGTTGAACCCCATTAGGAAACAACTGGAACATTAAAGATATTCTCCATATGCTGTGAGATGTAATAACAAAAATAATATTCAGCTCAATAAATGTTGATTGCTCTTAAACACTTTAAGAAAACAAACAAAAAAACACCAAATTAAACACAATCAGCTCCCCAGCCTAATTTGTAAATACTTGTGTTCATTTGTTCCCAATTTTATAAATTAAGTTTGAGAAGTTGATAGTTTTGATATGGTTTGGCTTCCTGTCCACACCCAAAATTTGTCTTGAATTGTAATCCTGGCGTGTCTGGGGAGAGACTTGGTGGGGAGGTAATTGGATCATGGGGCCTGAGGCATCCCCTTCCATGAGAAACTGTGAGCCAACTAAACCTGTTTTCTTTCTAAATTATGCATCTGAAGTAGTTCTTTATAGCAGTGTAAAAATGGAATAAAACAGATAATTAATATGAGGAGTGAGATGCTGCTGTAAAGATAACCTTAAAATGTGGAATTGACTTTGAAGCTGGCTAATGGGCAGAGGTTGGAGCAGTTTGGAGGTCTAAGAAGAGGATAGGAAGATGAGGGAAAATTTGGGACTTCTTAGAGACTTCTTGAATTGTTTTGATAAAAATACTGATAGTGATGTGGACAATGAAGTCCTGGCTGAGGTGGTCTCAGATGGAGATGAGAAACTTATTGGGAAATAGAGCAGAGGTCACTCTTGCTATGCTTTAGCAGAGAGACTGGTGGCATTTTCCCCCTGCCCTAGAGATCTGTGGAACTTTAAGCTTGAGAGAGATAATTTAGTGTATCTTACAGAAGAAATTTCTAAGCAGCAAAGCATTCAAGAGGTGACCTGGGTTTTTCTAAAATTGTACAGTAATATGCACTTAAAAAAAGATTATCTGAAATTGAAACCTGTGTTTAAAAGGAAAGCAGAGCATAAAAATTTGGAGAGTTTGTAGCCTGACTTTATGCTAGAAAAGAAAAACCCATTTCTGGGGAGAAATTCAAGCCATTAGCTGTAGAAATTTACATAATTAAAGAGAAGTCAAATGTCAATAGCCAAGACAATGAGGAAAATGTCTCCAGGGCATTTCAGAGATCTTCATGGCAATCCCTCCCATCACAGACCTGGAGGCTTAGGAGGGAAAAAATGGTTTTGTGGGCTGGGTCCAGGGCCCTGCTGCTCTATGAAGCCTCAGGATATAGCACCCTGTTTCCCAAATTCTCCAGCTCCAGCCAAGGCTAAAAGAGGCCAAGGTAGAGCTCAGGCCATTGCTTCAGAGGTTGTAAGCTGCAAGCCTTGGCAGCTTTCATGTGTTGTTGGCCTGTGAGTGCCCAGAAGACAAGAGTAGAGCTTTGATAGCCTTTGACTAGATTTCAGAGGATGTATGAAAATGCCTGGATGTCCAGGCAGATGTTTGCCGCACTAGAAAAGCCCTCATGGAGAAGCTCTACTAGGTCAGTGCAGAGCACTGAAGCCCTCACACAGAGTCCCCACTGGGTCACTAACTAGTGGAGGTGTGAGAAGAGGGCCGCCATCCTCCAGACCCCAGAATGGTATATCCACTGAGAGCTTGCACCATGCATCTGTAAAAGCCACAGAAACATTTGAGTATGGTGTCTCATGCCTGTAATCCCAGCACTTTGGGAGGCTGAGGCAGGTGGATCACGTGAGGTGAGGGGTTAGAAACCAGCCTGGCCAACATGGCAAAACCCTGTCTCTACTAAAAATACAACAAAGTAGCCTGGCATGATGGCTGGCGCCTATAATGGCAGCTACTTGGGAGGCAGAGGCAGGAGAATCACTTGAACCCAAGAGGTGGAGATCAAGCCATTGCTCTTCAGCCTGGGTGATAGAGTGAGACTGTCAAAAAAAAAAAAAGTCATAGAAACTCAACTCCAGCCCATGAAAGTAGCTGTGGAGGCTGTACCCTGCAGAGCCACAGGGATGAAGACCATCTTTTGCATTCACCATGCCCTAGATATGAAACATGAAATCAAGGATTTTTTTTGGATTCAATGCCTGCCCTTTTGGGAATTAGACTTGCATAGGACCCTTTGCCCATTGGTTCGGGCCAATTTCTTCCTTTTGGAATGGGAGCATTTCCCCATTGCCTGTACCTCCCCACCAGACACTAATGTCCCCCAGAAGCTCTCTTTACTTTCAACCCACACACATGCAATCAAAAGTAACTAAGCTGCTTTTGATTTTACAGGCTCATAAGCAGAAGGGACTTCCCTTCTCTCAGTTGAGAATTTGGACTTGGACTTTTGTGTTAATGCGGGAATGAGTTAAGACTTTGGGGGACTGTTGAGATGGAATAATTATATTTTGCAATGTGAGAAGGACATGAGATTTGAGAGGGGCAAGGGATGGAGTGATACAGTGTGGCTCTGTGTCCCACTCAATTCATCTTGGATTGTAATCCCCATGTGTGAAGGGAGGGACCTGGTGGGAGATAATTGCTTCATGGGGGTGGTTTCTGCCATGATGTTCTGGTGATAGTCAGTGAGTTCTCAGGCGATCTGATGTTTTAGAAGTATGGCACTTCCCTTTGCTGTTTCTTTCTCCTGCTACCATGTAAGGCATGCTTTGCTTCCCCTTCAGCTTTGGCTGTATTGGCAAGTTTGCTGAGGCCTCCACAGCCATGCAAAATTGTGAGTCAAACCTCTTTTCTTTATAAATTACCCAGCCTCAAATAGTTAATTGTAGCAGTGTGAGAACAGGCTAACACAGTTGGCAACCATTTCTCTCTTATTTTGTTTGTTCTTTATAACCTTTGTTTTGCTGTTTGTAATATTGCTTACTGTTTAAATATTTCTAAATTGTATGCAGCAAGAATAAAAGCTAATTTGATTGCATGACTTCTGGACTTCATTTTTGACTTAAGATTTTAAGATTCAATGACTGCTCTGTTGGGATCTAGACTTGCATGGGACCTATAGCCCATTGGTTTGGGCTCAATCTCCTTTTTAAATTCTGTTTCTCTCTGGTATATTTATGGTCACAATTTTTTACATTAAATGTTTTATCCTGCTCTGCAAAAGAAAGAAATCATAAATCCAACATCATTTTCCTGAAATCTTTATGCAGTCTTTCTGAGAATGTTAATGAGACAGTTCATGCTCTCTTATTAGTTAACATGTCACTTTGGCCAGGTATTAAATTTCCACATGTTTTTAGATCTGTTACTACTGCTTTTTAAACAAAGAGATTTTAAGAACTCAAAAGGATTGTGAGTTCCTCATTTATTATTATTATTATTATTACATTTCTCCTGGTTGTTTAATCTTTCATATGACTATAATAAAATCTAGTTGATATCTCACACCACTCCCCAAACACAAAATGTATAGATTAATTTAGGAGAGTTGACATTTGTCCAATACTTTCCTATCTAAGGATAAGTATACTTAATACTTACTCATGCTGTAATTTATATGTTAGTGTTTTCCTCATCTGTGCACTTCACCATTATTTTTAGAGTTGTAAGTCTTTAAACTTATTATTAATCATAAGTGTTTAATATTTTGCGATGTTAATATATATTTCCTCATTCTATATTTTCCCTTTTTCTTCTCTTTCTCATTATGCACTGAGTATAAAGCCTGGGGAAGTGGGTATGATGGAAAGATAAATCCAAAATGTACAGAATATTTTTGCCTTTTATATGGCAAATCTTAATTCCTAGAATGGAGAGAGGATTTGGAGGGTAAAGAATGTGCCTTGGTAAGCAAGATGATGATATTAGAATGCTCCCCTCCAACTAATGCTTCACAAAAACACAGAAAGAGATGTACATGCCCCATTCAGACTCCTCTAGAATCTGAGAAGATAGATGAAAGAGAGGTGGGGCTGGATATTCTAGTGTTCATTCTATTTCCAACTTTATTTGGGACACTTAGAAACTTTCATCAGCAGCAGGTTGAGGGACCTAACAATCCTGGTTGTGTAAGACAATGCCACAGGAGCTCATAGGAGCCGATCTTTCTTTCCTGGCAGAACTCTGTCAATACATGGTTACTCCCTTAGTAACCACACAATGTCCCCTAGAAGCCCTCTTTACTTTCAACCCACATCCATGCGATAAATTTAATTTCTTACAAATATGGCTTGTTTTTTCATTAGCCCCAGCCCCCTGCCATTTGTGGAGTCCTTTGGAATGAGAAATGCTACCACGTCCCTTGATTTTGTCGTTTCAGGGGAGAGGTAATGAGCCTATATATCAGTTGCTGCTATTTTTACAGAATTCCATAGGATGCTCAAACTGTAAAGAAATATGTTTCTCTTGAATTCTTCCCTTGATTCAGTCTATATTGCACTAAGTTTGGTATGTATTCATAGTATAAGACTTAGGATTCCGGTTGTTTCCAGGTTTGATTTTTTTTTTTTTACTTTTCTAAATATCTAAGGTCAAATATATTACACAACATAAAAGTGAACAGTGAGAATAAAGTCAATAATTACAAAGTGAGCTCCTCTGTCACAACACGATGGCCAACAGAAAAAGTATCAGCAATGCTCCCAAGAGCCACCTTCCATGGCTTTCAGGACCAGGTAGCTTCACCACATGAGATTTTGTTTCATTAGTATGAATTATTAATAAGGCTGTTGTTTTATTTTTTAAATATATATCTTATATTAACACAGAACTTACACATAAAACCTTTCACGCTTTCTCTGTATAGCTCTGTGGGCGCTGAGAAACATGTACAGTTGTGTATCCACTGTCACAATCAAGATATGGAACCTTTAGATTATATTCTAAAAATAAACTCATCTCCTTCAAAATTGTTTTTCCAGCTTGTGGCCCCCACATCCACACAGTATTGCTACTGCAAGAACATCATACAAATGGAATCAAACAGCATGTAGCATTTGAGCCTGACTCCTCCTTTTTTTTTCTTTTTTCTTTTTTAATTTTAAGGAGCAGAGTGTTTAATAGGCAAGAAAGAAAAGAGAAGGCAGAAGGAAGAGGCTCCCCCGTACAGAGACAGAGAAATCAGGAGAGGGAGGAGACACTCTAGTCCGACCTCTTTTACATGGATTTATCTGTTTTGTTGCATGTGTCGGTGATGGGTTCTTATTACAAGCAGTAGTCCATTTTATAGGTATACCACAGTTGATTTAATGCTTCATCGGTTAAAGATTATTAGGTTTGTTTCGAGTTTGGGATGAGTACAAATACAGATACTATAAATACATGCTTATGAGTGTAGTGCCAAGTAGGCTGGATCATAACATAAACAAACATTAATTAGACACTGCCAAATTGTTTTCCACGCTGGGTATTTTACATTTCTTCCACCAATGTATGAGTGTTCCAGTTTTGCATTCTTGCCGGCACTTGATTTTCTTTTTCTTTTTTAAGAAGCTGTTCTAATAGGTATACGTTACATATATGTGGTTGTAATTTACCAAGTGACTAAGAGATTGAGGCTTTTTATTTTCTTGTCTTCTGTATGATGTTTTCTTTGGTGAGGTGTGTTTAATTCTCTTGCCCACTTTTTCATTAGTTTCTTAGGAGTGTTTGCGAGTTGTTGGTATATTCTGCACAGAAGTCCTTTATCAGGTCTATGATTTGAAAATATTTTCTCTAATTTTTGGCATTGAATTTTCAATATCTTAGCAGTGATTTTCACAGAGCAAAAGTTTATTTTATTTATTTTGATAAAGCCAAATTATTCTCTCTCTCTTTCTCTCTCTCTGTATAGAATGTAGATATATGTAACATATAATGGGTATATACATATGTGTGTGTGTGTGTGTGTGTGTGTGTGTGTGTGTGTGATGTTTAATGATGAAAATCAGTTTAGCATATATTCATGTGAACCTATTTCTGGACTCATTTTTCTGTTCCATGTATCTCTCTCTCTCTGTATACATACACCTTTTTCAAAGACCACATGACATTGTGTACTATTGCTTCATGTTAAATCTGAAAATATGGTAGCAAGAATTCTCCAACTTAGTTTTCATTTTAAAAATTATTTGATCTGTTATAGTTCCTTTGCCTTTCCACATAATTTTAATAATAAGTTAACTTGTCCACAAAAATCCTGCTGGAAATTTGTTTAAAATTTTATCGACTCCACAGAAGAATATGAACAACTGTAGGCTGTGAGAGGCAGGCTCTATAGAAACACGACAACAGAGTGACCTCTCCTCCCAGGCAGAAGATGTGATTAATTTGTTTGAATTGAGTGGGTAGCAGAGAACTAAAACCTGCTAGTCAGAGAGGAATTCAAACAATAAGATATTATTCAGCCTTAAAAGAGAAGCAAATCCTATCATTAGTGACAACATGGATGAAGCTGGAGAACATTATGCAAAGTGAAATAAGACAGATGCATGAAACACAATTCCATATTTACGAGGTATCTAGAATAGTCAAACTCAGAAGCATCAAATGGTGAATGCCAAGGGCAGTGGGAGGAGGAAGTGGGGAGTCAGTCAATGAATATCAATTTCTGTTATGCTAGATGTGTAAGTTCTAGAGATCTGCTATACAACATTGTGCCTATGTCTAAAAATACTTTATTGCACACTCAATTTATTAAGAGGATAGATCTCCAGCGAAGTGTTCTTATTTTTAAAAAAGGCAAAAAGAAGCATTTGGAGGTGATGTATACGTCTATTAACTTTTATTTTTAAAATATATTTTATTTCACTTTAGGTTCCCGGATATATGTGCAGAACATGCAGGATTGTTGCATAGCTACATACATGGTAATGTGGTTTGCTGCCTTTTGTGGTGACGGTTTCACAGGTGTGTGCATATGTCCACATCCCGTAACTGTATACATTATTTATACGCAGCCTCTGAGAGAGAAAGACAGAGAGAAGCCAGGCATAAATGGAACCTGTGCCTAGTTCCCCTGAAAAGAAGGGTGGCTTGGCTATGGACCTTATCTTTGGGAGGAGAGATCAGAGGAGAACTTGCAGTTAGAACATGGTGGCATACCTATTTAAGCTATATTTTATATTCAGCATTTTTTCCTAAAATTATAGGAGTTGTCATGTTTAACTTTAGTGGAATCTCCAGTATAACTATAATTTGATTTCCAGCATTAATTAAGTTGTGAAACTTTGTACAGAAGGCAATTAGTCCGTTTTAGTAGATGGTAAAGTTAAGTTGGAACCTATCTTGCAGAGGTGCAAAAGCTAATCTACTACCTTTATATTTTTGTTATACAAATTATTTTAGTAAAGTTTGGATTTCCAATTAGGCCGTTGTGTGTACTTTTTTTTTTCTAGTTTTTTTTTTTTTTTTCCTTTGTCAAGGTTTCTTCCTCCTTTCCCCTCGTCTTTCATTTCTTCATTTCTCTTTTTGTTTTTTATGTTTGTCACTGTATATGCATGTGTGCGGGGGAGTTTCCTCTCTACTCTACTCATATTTACAAATGTATTCCTCCAGAGAGCCTCAAATCCGTATCATTGTGATTAGAGACGTCCCCTATGGCAATGGCTGCTTTATAGGAATTAAGGACCACAAGCTTAAGTCAGACTAAAATTTACTCTTTCATTGTGCTTCAGTGGTGCTTTGGGTGTTTTCTCTACCACCCGGAGAATCAGGATATTTGCTGCCAGAGAGACAAAGGCAGCCGAGTGGCACAGTTAGAGTGCTGGGCCCACAACCCAGACACTGATGCACTGTAACCATCCTCTGCTCTGTCCTCAACTTTTCTGCAGTGCAGGCTTCCTTTTCTTCCCTTCTTTTCTCTCTGTACACATTCCTTCTGAGTATTTTGAATTTCTAATTACATAAATCATGACTTTCAGTTTCTATTTATGTCTGATGATTCAGGGTGCAAAGTGCATCGTGGGTGGTTACAGGGAAAAACCCAGGATCCCAGCAGTCGCCCTCATGAGTGCTTCCCTCCTTCTCCAGGGAGTGTCAGTCAATCTTCCCAGGTGAGAGCTTCACATTCATAAATAGATTTTATCCTGCTGGGGGTGACAGCCATCAAGCTTGTGATTGCAAGGTTATTCGTTTGGTCTGCTGGTAAGCAACAGTACTAAGCAAAGCCTAGACACACTGGCTAGGAGTTGTGCATTCTCCTTCCCCTTGTCTCATCAGTGTCTGAACCACAGGCTGCCATGTTTGGGTAACTCAATGCCCTGGAGGTCCGGGAACAACACAGGACAACAGCAAAAGCAGCAGAAGCACAGAACATGAGCAAATCCACTACCCTTGCCTGAACATCAGTGACTCACATTAAGCAATCAAGGGCCACACTTAATTCTCTCTGGAGTGGTGGTAGCCTTCATTTCCACAAGCCTCACAAAGGTCCACTACTTGCCCTATCCCTACCTATCCCCCATCCCATTCTGTTTGTGATCCCAATTGATATGGCTGCCCCAAGCCACCAATGACAGTCATCAGGACAGATGCAGTGATCAAAGAGCTCCACCCTGTCCCCTGGTTAGTGGGACTCAAGCACAGGTTAGTCAAAGCACTGTGTTGTCACTGCCCTTCTGACTGGCCAAATATGCACTTAGTCTGAAATTAAGCTCTGCTGGAGTATAGTCAATTAATAACAATTCTTGTCTTATGGAGAAGAGTGTTTTAGGGTAGGAAGAGATGGCAATACTCAAAAATGGTAACAAACTGCACAGGCAAAAGCATAAATTGACCAGTAATTGGCAGTTCTGTCTCTAAAGGCTTCACTGGAGCACAGAGCAAGTTAGTTGGCAAGGAACAGTTAATTAAAGCTGACCAGGTATCTTAGGTTATGGTCGGGCCATCCTGTTTATTATGCAGTTGTTTTAGTTGCCTCAGATTCTTCCCGTTGGTGTGGGATGAATTTCACCCTAGGGTTAAGCAGATGGCTAAATACATGCCACCTGACACTGGACAGATGCGATCTACTGCACTTTGTTAGTCACATATACTCACAGCCTGTGGGAGAAGGACCTGCATGCCATATAGGGTCTACACTTGGGAAGGGAGTGAACAGACAGGGGCTGTGGGAGGCAGGCTTTGTGGTATCAAGACAGTGAGATGACCCCTTGTTTCCACTGGAGGATGTGGTTGACCTGTTTGAATCATTCCATGGACTGGCAGGGAACTGTAACCCACTATTCAGAGATAAGCAGGAACTGTGTCTGGTCCCCTTGACTAGGGGACTTGCACAAAGGAGAACCTGCAGCTAAGCCATGCAAGTCTTTATTTTACCAAAATGTCATGACCACACATGTGAATAGTTTTTTGGGTCTCATATTTGGGTCTTGGATCATGTATGTGTTTTGTCAGTTTTTGCTGAATGTATTTTGAAACTCTGTTGTTAGGTACATTAACATGTATGCCTACTTCCTCTTGTTGAATCATGGATCCCTTTATCATAAACATTTGAAAATCATATGTTTGATGGGGGATTTGTATCCAGAATGAATAAAGAAACAACAAGAAAAAGACAACCAAGTTTAAAAATGAACAATGGGTTTGAGTAGACATTATTCCAAAAATAGCCAGTAAGCACATGTTCAATATTTTATTAATCACACAAATGCAAACCAATCACAAGGAGATAACAATTCACACATTCTCGGAAGACTATAATCCAGAAGGCAAAATACTAAGTTTTGGATAATATATGGAGAAATTGGAATGCTCATAGTTTGCTATGAGGATGTCAAACAGTTGCAGCCACCTTGGAAAACACTTTGGCAGTTACTCAAAAGGGTAAGCTTAGAGTTAGCATAAAATCCAGCCGTTCTACTCCTAGGTACATACCCAAGAGCATTGGGAACTATATACAAACAAGAACTTATACATGATTGTTAATAGCAGCATTATTCATATTAACCAAAAAAAATGGAAACAACCCAGCTATCTACCAAATTTTATTTAACTATATTAATAGTTAAATAAAATTTGATGTATCCATAGAATGTGATATTATTTGGTAATAAAGAAAAAAGCATGAATGATATATGCCATGACATGGATAAACCTTGAAAACATTATTATAATGGTTAAGAATCCAGTCACAAAAGGTCATATGTATGATTGCATTTAGATGGAATGTCTGGAATAAGGTT
This sequence comes from Cebus imitator, assembly GCF_001604975.1. Classification (NCBI taxonomy): domain Eukaryota; kingdom Metazoa; phylum Chordata; class Mammalia; order Primates; family Cebidae; genus Cebus; species Cebus imitator. Next base: position 722,469 of record NW_016107902.1, read on the forward strand.
GTCTACGCATTTGGAAAGTAGATTCATGGTTGTTTAGGTTTGGAGGAGTTGAGAATAAATGAGGAGTGACTGCTAATAGATATGGGGTTTCTATGTAGAATGGTGAATATGTTCTGAAATTGATTATAGTGATTACATCACTCTAGAAAGATACTAAAAGCATTGAATTGATACTTTTAATGTGGGAATTGCACAGTGTGTGAGTTATGCCTCAATAAGATTGTTATATTAAACAAACAAACAGATGCCTGCCTCTCTACAAAGAAAATAGCAAGCTAGAGGATTTCATTGGTAAGTCAAGACATATCAAATTTACACAAGATATTCCATATGAGGGAAAAAAAGAGTACTTCTCAAACATATTTTATGAAGCTAGCATAACACTGATACAAAACTGACAAAGGCAATAAAAGAAAAGTTGCAGGTGGATCTGAGCATAAATATTAAACTCCTTTCCAACAAAATGCCAAACAGAAAAAAGGCATACTACATCAAAACCAAGTTGAATTTATTTCAGGGATAAAGGCGGATGCTAACAGTAAAAAATTAATATACTTAAAGTCCTTCCCAAATGCTGACAGATCACTGCACGTGCGACCAGTTCACCTAAGGAAACATCTAGGGAGGAAAGACACACATATAACATATAACCATGTATAACATGTATAACATGTATAACATATAAGACACAGGTATAACATAACCACGTATAACATACGACACACGTATAACATATGACCATGTATAACATATAACCATGTATAACATGTATAACATATGACACATGTATAACCATGTATAATATGCAAGACACATGTATAATATGTATAACATATAACTATGTATAACATGTAAGACACATGTATAACATATAACCATGTATAACATGTATAACATATGACACATGTATAATTTAACCATGTATAATATGCAAGACACATGTATAATATGTATAACATATAACTATGTATAACATATAAGACACATGTATAACATATAACCATGTATAACATATAACCATGTATAACATATGAGACATATATAACATAACCATGTACAACATGTAAGACATATGTATAACATGTAACCATGTATAACATTTATAACATATAACATATATAACATAACCATGTATAAAATGTAAGACACATGTATAACATATAACCATGTATAACATAACCATGTATAACATGTATAACATATGACATGTATAACATAACCATGTATAACATGTAAGACACATGTATAACATGTATAACATAACCATGTATAACATATAAGACACATGTATAACACATAACCATGCCAATGTATAACACTCAAGCTAAAGGGCTAAACAGCACACTTGGATCTCTCAAGCTGCCCGCGTGGCTCTATTTCAAGCATACTTAACTTCATTTTATTCATGCTCTAAAACTTTTTCATCAACATTCACTTCTGCGCAAAAACTTGCCTTGTCTCTCACTCTGCTTTATGCCCCTCAGACAAACTGTTTCCTTTGAGGAGACAAGAAACAAGTTACTGCAAACCTGTATGGATTCACAGCTGCTAGCACTAGCACAGATATTACTCTATTCGTGTTTATTTTTGATGTTTCAATAGGTTTTCTCAAAAAGATCAGAGAAAATTCCAAGTATTCAATCGCCCATCTGGACCTATGTGTTTGATTAATATACAGTTATTATCTAAAAATCTGACTACTGTACCAATTAATTTTAGAATAATAGGCAAATTTCTGATTCCCAGCTGTTGACTAAAGGGCAATAGAATAACAAAAGAAAGATCTAACCTGTCTATATTCTTTAAAAACATTAACGACTTTTCCTGGTTATTGGGAACTGTTAATATAAGTGTCCCACTCAACATTTTTTCATGGCTAATAGAATTAAGCATCTCATATTTTATAAAACAAAACTTTCAGTTTAGTATGCCTAATTTGTGTACCTATTGATTTAAGCTTTGGAATTTACCATTAATACAGCCGAATATAAGTGAGCATATCCTGAACATTATGAAGTGCATTTATACATTTTTATGAATTGGTTTCATTCTTAGCTAGTTGCATAACCTCCATAAAATTGAATGCCTGAAGGATTTCAATAGCAAATAATTGACTTTCCACTCATTTATTACTACTACTCCTCATTTCTGTTTCCTTGGCACTAAATAATCTAACCTTAGAAGTACGTATTGAGAAGTTTTGACGTAAATGGAAAATTGAGATTGTTTGCTGAAAGAGAGCACTATCCAGTTATAATAAAAATCTGGACTGCCGTAGTTGTTAAATATAAACTGTTATACATACATTCTCATCCAAACACCCTCTAATATCTTGCCTGTCACTATTCCACTTCAACTCCAGTTATTTTCTTGCTAGATCCATATACCACTTCCTACCTGGTCTGTTTACATTCACCCTACTCAGTTCCAATCTTTTTCCATACAGGAGTCAGAGACATCCTAGTAATGGGAAAAATGAATTATCTCATTTTTCTACTTAAAACTCTTCAATGTTTGCCCAGTGTTCCCACCCTTTTCATTCTCTCTCTTCCACTCACTGTGCTTTTCTTTGAAACAACTTCTTCATTGAAATAAGCCTCTAATCTGTTCAGCGTGTTTACAGGCACGCTGTTTCCTCTGTTTAGAAAATACTTGGTCTTTTACTTCACAACCAGATTAGCTTCACAATTATATGTTATTCCTTATTCATTCAGGAAACTTCTATTTACTATGTACAATGTGCCAGATAACTATGGCAATATTGGGAAGTAACTGCAGACATGTGCCCTGGCCCCCAGTGATACTATAGTCCAAGGATTAAAAAAAAAAAAAAGCAAAGCAAATTCTTGCACAAATAAACTTGCAATTCCAAGAAAGTGTTCTGAAAAAAAAGCACATGGTGGTATGAAAACATACCCTAACCCTGTTATAACAAGATTTCATCTAACTCTAAAGGACAAAGAAATTTTTCAGGAAGAAATGATGATTATCTGACTTGTGAGTGAATAGCAGTTAAGTAGGCAAGGTGTAGGAAACTGCAGCAGGAAGGGAGAGATACAGAGTGAAGACCTGAATTTCCCTTCCTAGTGGAAGGCCTCCCAGACACCCCAGATGACAATGAAGTACCCTGCAAACTAGATCCTTTGCAATCTGCCCTCCTCTTGATATTCTCTGTCACTCAGTTCTGTTTAATTTTTTTGTATTGCTTCCCACAGTTGGCACTCATCTACTTTGTGGTTTGTAATCATGGCTGGTCCACGTTCCTTGTTTATGCAGATTAACATTTAGAACAGAAATATACTCCTCTTTGCTTCCCCATCCACTTGAGGCAAATTCCAGAGAAGAGCATTGATGATTGACCCTGCTGGGTTGCAGGCTTGGGCATTAGTGCAGCTCTCCCTGGATTCTGTGCTCACTGCTGTACCCAGCGTCAGGGCTTTTTGTCAGAAGGTGCACAGGGGAGAATCATGTTGAACAACCAGAAACAATCACTGAGACAATTCTCAGCCACTCAGATTTAGCCCCCTCCACTGATTTTTTCACTCTGATTTACTCATTTGAGAGTGCTTCACTTTGAAAGGCGGTTCAGTCTTCTTTAAATATTTAGAAAAATGACAAAGACGTCTAAGAAACCATTTATAATGTGACTAATGTAAACTTTTTTTTAACATTAGTAAAGTCATTACAGTGGAATACTTGAAATTATATCACATACTAGAATTCGGAAGCACTTTATCACCACGAGAGAATTAGACAACTTTAAGCCAGCTTTTGAAGCTTTCATAAGAGCAATCAAAATAAAAGTGAGGGAATATTCAGGAAATTGCGATTATACATATATCATTTATGCCCATTTTCTTATCCTAAGTAAATGGTTATTTGGTCATTTCATTTAAAATGGAAAAATCTTGACTAGTTGTCCAAAGAGACTTAATCAATTTCCCTAGTATATTATTTTTAGAATTATTGCAATTATCTTTTAACAAGCCTTTATATATTTTAATGCAGAGTGTGAACATTAGCCTACTTCGTTATTGTAGCATTATCCAATTCTTCAAATGTGTAATACTAAAGCAAACTTAATTATGTGATGACTATGACATTTTTTTCTCTTCTATGGTTATTTCATTTTACCCAGTGAAACACTTTTTGCAAACAATTACCAAATTACCCATGTTCTTCCAGCCTAGTCCCTCTTTACCTTCTTTCTTATTTCTTATCACATTTTCTTCACATATACTACTAGTTTCTTTTTTTTCTTTTTTCTTTTTTTTTTTTTNTTTTTTTGAGCTGGAGTCTCACTCTGTCACCAGGCTGGAGTGCAGTGGTGCAATCTTGGCTCACTGCAATCTCCGGCTCCCTGGTTGAAGTGATTCTCCTGCCACAGCCACCCGAGTAGCTGGAATTACAGGCACGTGCCACCACGCACAGCTAATTTTTGTATTTTTAGTAAAGATGAGGTTTCACTGTGTTGGCCAGGATGGTCTGGATCTTCTGACCTTGTGATCGTCCACCTCGGCCTCCAAAAATTCTGGGATTACAGGTGTGAGCCACCGTGCCCAGCCCTAGTACTAGTTTCTACTGCCACCTAGATACCAGGCTTATTTTAAAATGTTCCAGATTTTTAGATTTGTGATTTCATTTTGTCGGCTAATTTATCCTAGTGCTTTTTCCAGTCCATGTCATCTATATCAGAGAGAGTTCTCCTGGAAGTTCAGTTGCAGAATTCTTCAACATGGGATTTCAAGCAAATTAAAAGTTTACAAAAACAAACAAACAAAATACAGCAACACCCCTGTATTAGTCTGGGTTCTCTAGAGGGACAGAATTAATAGGATGATGTATATACAGAGGAGACTTTATTAAGGAGTGTTAATTCACATGATCACAAGGTGAGGTCCCACAATAGACCTCTGCAAGCTGTGGAGCAAGGAAGCCTGTCTGATTCCCAAATCTGAAGAACCTGGAGTCTGATATTCCAGGACAGGAAGTATCCGGCACTGATGAAAGCTGTAGGCTCAGCCAGCCTAACATTCCCAGGTTCTTCTGCCTGCTTTTCTTCAGGCCTCACTGGCCGCTGACTAGATTGTGCCTACCACACTGAGGGTGGATCTGCCTTTCTCAGTCCACTGACTCAAATGTTAATCATCTTTGGCAACATTCTCACAGACACCCCCAGAAACAATATTTTGCATCTTTCAGTTGAATCAAGTTGACATTCAATATTAACCGTCACAAACCCCAGAGCCAGTTGTTAACATTTGCTAGCACACTATTGAGTTGGTTTACGTTACCTTCCATTTTCAGCTGAACATCCCCTAAATGGTGCCTTATGCGTGCCCTCAATCCAATGACTCATCGGTGTGAATCTCATGAAGTCTTTCATAAAGAAATAGTTCTATCAGTTTCTGGTCTTCTATCTGATGGAAACACAGGCTGAGAATGTATACCATATCACCATTTCCACACGCATTTCCTCTCCGTACCCAAAAGCTATACAAATAGGATAACAGAGGAACAGGAACAAATAAAGGGTATCCCTGCTGCTTCCAGAAACTGAGCTACAGCTAAACTAGGTACAGATTTCTGTTGGGCTTCTGTTTCCCGTCGGACTAGAGGCTCCTGTAAAAGAACAAATGAGAAAATGTGATGCCTTACCATGATCAGCAGAGATCTGGGCCCATGTCAGCCTTTCAGAATAGCAGTTGATGTTCCAAAAAAATTAAATGAGGAAGTATATATAAAGATATATTTTTAAAAATAAGCTCAAGTTTCCCATTACTATAAACACAAAGAATAATTTTAAAATGCATCGTTAATTTTTAGGAAGTTCTTTTACTTGTAGATAGCATATAACAACCAATAAATTGTTTTCAGACAACGACGGAAACGATAGCAGAATTTACATAAAATATGAGCGAGAGGAGGGAAAAAACACAACAGATGGCTTTTGTAAAAAAATGTTTTTTCCTTTCACATTAGCTGGCAGCCGGCAAAGAGGCCAGTCAGGGTGTTCTACCTCCTGGCAATTCGATGGGTCATCAAAGAAAACAGTGGATTCTCTTGACAAACTTTGGTGCACCCATAACAGGCTGCCTCTGTACAGGATCTATCAGGGTCCTTTGTTAACACTTCCTTCTTAGTTCTGAACATGGTCCTTATATCAGATTTCCTTAAACCAGAGCTGGGAATCAGGTGATATGGCTAAAACTCCTCAATGAAAAGCCGTACCACCTCTGAAAATAATAGAACATTTCATTTATTTATTTATTCTTCGACTATATTTTTGGAAATCAGCATGTGTTTTCAATTTTACCAGAATACTGCTATGGTATTACTATGAACTAATAAAGATTTCAAACTCTCAGTTGCAAAACGAAAGTTCTGAATTTAATGCCCACCACCATCAACAACCCGCACGTGTCTCAGTCTTCTCCATTGCAAACCTTATTTTTTCAGTTGTCTCAGAAGAGAAACTTAAATGTGAAATTCCTGGGCCGAATGGGCCCATTAGAAGCACAGCGGGTAAGCCTGGGCCTTGTTAATAGAAAAGCAGCAGATGTGGCTTGTAGAGCTCCTGCTCACATGGAGTTTCAACGCGGTTTTAAGGATTCCTGCGTTTGCTTAGGAGGATTTGATTCATTCTACGTTTTCTCGAAGTCCTCTGTGTGGGTATTGCGGGAAGAGTGCTGGGTAGAAACGGTGAGTACGTGAACTTTTTTCAGGCAGATTTATTGCAAAAATCCAGGCAAGAGTTGCTAATGGCTTGGACTAAAACGTAAAAATAGGTTGAGAAGAGTTGAGACGCTGGGTAAAAGATCTGTTTATGGAAAGAATGTGGGATATGAGAGAAAGGGAAATCGAGACCCTGAGTGTGTTGATCTTGAACATTCTACGGAAAGAGTTTTATGCCTTGAACATTCTACTGAAGTCGTTTTAATAGGGTTGTGTGTTTGTACTCGTGGAAATAACCAAAGAATTGGAACAGCTGCATTGCATAGGATTATTTCGGCTATCTGGGTATGCGGTAGAGTTGTGAAATATTGAAATAATGCTCAGCTCCATTCATGGCTAAATAATTGAGCTTAAAACAAGGAGATATTTTTATCTTATCAGTTTGGCAAAAGCACAAAGTTTAATAGTACACAGAATAAGAATGTGGGAAGGCAGGGATTTTCATACACCTAATGAACGTGGGAAAGTAACTGGGTGCCATGGGTGGGGGTATGATATCTAGCTTTTAACCAGAAATTGTACTGCTCGACATTTAGCCTGAAGGTAGATTTGTAGATATGGTTCACACACAAAAATATGCATTGTAGCTCTTTAGTTTTCTCGTTTTTTGCAATAAAAAGTCCAAAAGCAACCTAACTGCCCATAGGTCATTAGTTGAATAAATCATTTATCTCTGCTGTGTACATTCATTTAAAGATTACTATGCAATAACTTTTAGAAGGTATGTTATTAATGTCTAAACGATATTCTCAAGTAAAAAGTGAAAAGTAAAGGTTTTTAATATATTATTTTTATATAAAAAGGTTGTGTATTGACGTATATTATCTCTGTATATATGCTTTTCTTTACATAGAAAATTTCTTGAATATAAAATTGATAGTCACAAAGAAGCATGTGAGGAAAATGTATTACTTGTAAACAGGTTTATGTTGGACCTCTTTTGCAGTGCTGGATTTTTTATTTGCATGTAATATATATTTAATTTTTAATTGTTAAAAATATAAATTTTGACTACTGTTCCCCTCTATGTGTTCATACGCTATCAAAATTTAGCTTAAAGACATTAAAACCATAGGAATACGTAGGACATTTCTCAGTATATTGCAAATTTACAATTATTACCTGTTTATTAATTATCATTTACTAATTCTGTCTTTAGTTCATGAAAAATACCAGGACTATGTTCTATATGTTTCTATTTCTGACCATGCCAAATTTGCCTGTAATTTTAGTTTCAGAAGTTCTGAAATAACAATTTACTTCTTATCAAAATCTTATTAACCTTAAATAAAATGTAATAATCACAGAGACGTGGTAAGACCTAGTGTGGACCACAATAATGTAAAATGTCCACTTTTTTGCCTTTTGAATTGTTCTAATTTTAATTTATTTCAAAATATCCACTAAGTCTAAGGTATAAGGTCAACATTCCCTGAGTAATTGCTTTATTAAATATCTCTTAAATTCTGTTTTGGGCTCAGAATAAGCATTGAGTTTTTCTTGTGTATTTAATAAAAACTGGATAAATGAAACACACTAATGAATTCCTGACTGATAAACTTAGTATTTGCTCTTCAATCTTTATTCAATGTGGTCTCTTTCAATCATTACACTGCATTGGCCAACACCTACTGATAGATAACTGTATTTTACCTTTCCTTTGAAATATTATGCTCTCTTAAATATTTTTCTTTTTTACTATTTCTCCTCAAGTTCTTTTACTGGTAGCTCCTCCTCTCGCGTATCATCCTCAAGAATTCTTTCTCTCCGGGTTTTGACACTTTAAGTCAAACATTCTTAACTTGAAGGTTCATAGGCTCAAAGTTGTTCCTAGAATTCAAGGTATCTAGAAACTTGGATAAGAAAATATATATATGTTATATTTTTATTAACTTATAATTTAAATTTTGAATGTAGACAAGAAGCCACAATAGTATTACAGTACCTACATCTTGTTACTGACAGAAATTGAGTATGTTTATGTCACCTGATAGTTATTATAGATACTCATTATACCGTTTACACCCAGCAAGTGTTTAAAATTATAATAGTTAGGTTTTTCCACAGAGCTTGTTATTCAAGTTGTTAGTAAAGATGCAAATGTGTGATCATAACTCAAATATGTTTTGTAAATATTTTGGTAATTATATTTTAATAAGTGGCTTTCTTTCAGACCCTATATATTTAATATGACACATTTAGATGATTTATTCAAGAAGTTTTCAGACTTTCCCATTTTATCAAAGATGTCAGTAACGCAGAAAAGTGAAGTCTTTCCTTCAGTTAGTTGACCACTTGCAAGAGTGCAGTAATCACTAAAATGCAATTAATTTTTAAATTTCTATCTTCAATAAAGACATTTCTCTTGAATTAGACCATAGGCAAGTCTCAAAGGCGTGTTAAATTTGAGTCTCCTAGTGGAGACTCTATTTGTCCATTACTCATGACTTTCTCTACCTCTACCTTCAAACCCGAACCCTCCTATAATTGCTGTATTTGGTCATATTGCCCATGTCAATCTAGTTTTGCAGAGCAAAAATTATAGAATCACTCTCTGTTCCTCTGGCTTTATAAAAAAAAAATAGATTCCATTTGGCAATTTCTGTGCTGGGAGTTATTTGGGATTTGCATCTCAATTTCATTTTATCTTCCCAACAATCCTACACACAAAGACAGTTACTGAGCCCTTTGTAGGCAGAAAGAGTAACTAGCAAAATAAACTGGATATTATTAACGGACCAAATTAGGATTCAAGCCCAGATTTGTCCAATTCAAAAGCCTGTGCTCTCCCTATCAACACAGGAGGTGAATAGAGTTCATTATTGTTTTTCTTAGCCAACCAGGAACTCAAGGAAGCAGGACCTATACCTCTTCCATTTATTAATTCCTCAAACATGTACTGATCTTATTCTATGCTTTAAAGAGTTTAAGCTCTTTTTTGGGGGTAAACATCAAGTTATGTGAGACATACTCTCAAGTACCTTATAGTTTACCTTTGTAATTTAAATATTACCTTCAAGCAAAGCAATTTTCATGAATTGGAAGACATTAAACATTGCCTTAACATTTGGATCATTTAATAATAAGGATACCGATTATTATTGTTAATGCCAATGGAAATAATAAAACATAAGTATGACTAAGTATAGCTTCCAAGCAGCAGTTACAGGATTTGTTCTGTTGTCTTGGATTTGCTTCCCCATCACATTCCTTCTGGTAAACATAATCCATGCAAGGTTTCCAGCACTGTCACAGATAACAAATTTGCTGACAAATGTGTAGACTACTGTGACAGAGACCATACATTATTGTCAGTGATAAAGTCTGAGTTTCCACATTTTTTTTCACTGTGACTAAAACAAATAAAACGTACCATACATGTGTATGTTCTTGAGAATTTTCACTAAGAATTATGTCTATATTTAGATATTTGAATAGTGGTTTCTGAATGACTGATTTAACTTTTCAAATAATAAATGCTTATTTAAAAAAATATATATATATATAATTCAAAAGAAGTAGTAGATCATCTATTATGTGCAGATAAATATGATTGATCATCAGCTTATTATCCCAGCCATCTATATTACATACATTTAAGAATACATGGATAGAGATATATAGGTGGAAATTTTTAAATAAAAATTTGATTATACATGTCATTTTAACACAAAACATAATAGCTTTTTTGTTTGTTTGTTTGAGACAGAGTCTTTGTTGCCCCGGCTGGTGTGCCGTGGTGTGATCATGGTTCACTGCAGCCTCAACCTCCTGAGCTCAAGTTACCCTCCCACCTCAGCCTTCTGAGTATCTAGGACCACAAGCACACACCACCATGCTCAGGCTAATTTTTAAAAAATTGTTTGCAGAATCAGGGTCTCACTGTGTTTTCCAGGCTGGTCTCAAAGTCCTCGGCTCAAGCTGTCTTTCCACTTGGGCCTCCCAAAGTTGCTGGGATTAGAGGCATGAGCCACTGTGCCTGGCCAATAAAGTCTTGTAAAAAGGAATATATTTTGCCTCTCTTGGCAACTTTTAATTTCCTAAATCTAAGTCCTAATGTAGTTCAGAGTCTAAAAATGTGTTTAACTTCTCAATTGAGTGAAGAAATCTGCTGTAATTGCTTATTTGACAGCTTTAGACATTATTTATGAGGCATCCAGTAAAATTAATTAAAGAAGAAAACATTAGCAGAGAGGTGGTCCTCAATAGTTGGGAAGAAGGAAAACGGTGCCCTCAGAAACAACCTGCAGAGCTGTTCCTTTGGAGTAGCCTCCTTATATTCTTCCCAGAATCACTTTGGCTTTTGAGCGTTGCTTAAGCCTGCTGGTAGGTCTTTCTCATGTTGTCTCCCACTAAGGCAGCTGTTGAACACAAGGTCATTATTCCTGGATTTATTTATTTTTATCTCTGTGCCACCTCGCTTAATGTTCTCCTCCATCCACAGCCATAAAAATTACCTTTTTGTCAAGATGGTATATTTATCCAGGGATTAATAGTTCTCACATGAAAGAGTTGTGAATTTCCATACCTATATCAGTTACTTTCATAAACTGTGTCCATACCACACCAACAAGAGGCAGTTGATGAACATAAGTAGTTTTATACATTTGTACGGTGCTTTGTGTTCTTGAATTCATTAATTTAGTAGTCTCACAAGTCTTCAGAAGGAGACAGGGTATATTGCTCTCTTTTAAAGAAGAGGAATTGAACAAGTAGTAGTTGAAAGAGGAGTAGTATAAAATGGATTATAGCATTTATAACTAGAACCTGAAACCCAGTGTCCTGGTTTCTGAAGCAGAACATTCTCTACTACATCAAGACCCACACCTTGATTGATATTACCAGTGAAAAAGAAAATACAGTCAACACTCAGTATCCATGGTTCAAGGACCCCCGTCAGATAACAAAATTCAAAAATACTCCAATCTCTTATATGAAATGGTATATAGTATTTTCATATAACCCATGCACATATAGTTTAAATCACCTCTAGATTGTTACTACTATCTAATACAATGTAAATGTTATGTAGGTAGTTATCATACTTAATCTTTAGGAAGTTGTAACAAGCAAAAGTCTGCATATTCAGTAGACACAATCATCCTCTTTATTCCTGTGAGGTTGGTAGAATCCATGAACATGGAACTCATATACCAAGATCCAACTGTAGTAAGAAATTCATCGAAAAGCACAGCAGGAATATTGCCTATTTTATTTTAGTATATATGAGCTATTAATGTTATCACAAACTTACTCCAACATAGTATAGTTAATTTGATTCCAGAATCACATTTTTTTTGGTTTCTTTTAATTCACTGCAGTCATTTCCTTTGACAAAGCTCATTAGCTGAACCAAAAATAGAAAAATAAGTTGTTCCATGCAATTTAGAACATCTGTAACTAGGTGTAATTTGTGGATATGTGTTTTAGTGTTAATGAAACCAAATAGAATTATGCCTGCTAGAAAAAGAATTTAGGGTAGGCATATTGGGTATCTTAAGTTTGATTGACTATATTTTTATGTAAGATTATGTTTTTCTTCCTAAGCTAAGATGTAAGTTTCAGAGACTTAAAAGTTGAGCAGTTTAAGTATCAATCATAGGTCATTGAACTCTGAATATCTGAGATAGGTCTTAGTTTAGAAAGTTTATTTTGCTAATATTGAGGACTCACAGTAGTGGCATAGCTTCAGGAGATCCTGATGACATGTCCCAAGGTGGTCAGAGCATAGTGTTTTTATACACTTTGGAGAGATGTGAGACATCAATCGACATATGTAAGATGAACATTGGTTCAGTTTGAGAAGGCGGAACAACTCAAAGCAAAGGTGGGAAGACTGATGCAGGCAGGGGGCTGCCAGATCATAGGTAGATTAAAGACAAATGGCTGCTTTCTTTTGAGTTCCTGACTAGCGTCTCCAAAGGAGGCAATCAGGTATGCATTTATCTCAGTGAGCAGAGGGGTGACTTTGAGTAGAATGGGAGGCAGGTTAGCCCTAAGCAGTTCCCAGCCCGATTTTTCCCTTTAGCTTAATGATTTTGGGGCCTCAAGATTTAGTTTCCTTTCACAGGTCCTTAGTCCTAACTCCCAGTTATTACATAGTATTTATCATTCCTGCATATAATAATCTCATAAAAAAGTTAATGTAGGAAAATCATTCTAATGGCATCCCAATCTCCGTTTTCTTGATTCCGTTTCTCAGCTCTTATGTCCTCCCGGGCCTCTATATTCGTGATCTGGCTTCCCCTCAATATCCATGAAGGCCAAGTTATTGTCCTCAAATGTGACAATAATATATCTGAGAACAGGACCCATTGATTGACAGATTTCATTTTCCTCTTGAGTTCTATTCATTGTGCTTGCTGTGTTGAACCAATATATGAAGGGAAAGTTGTTCCTGGTGGCTGCTCACCCTTTGACACCTCCATACCTGGCTTGAAACACATTCAGCTAGCAGAAAGCTAGAGTTGGGTTTCATAGGCTCAAAAGGATTGTCTTTGGATCATTGTTTTGTTTCACGTTTATAATCCTTGCTCAGCTACAGCCCATTCTCTATAGCAGCTGAGGGACAAATCACCAGGTTTTATATATTGAATCCAGGGGACTAGAATGTCAAAGTGTGTGGCCTTGGCCAACATCTGGCCTTTCCCTAACAGGATGAGAATGGCTTCCAGAGATCTAGCCCTGACTTAGCTGGGAAGCTTTTTCATTTTGCTGAAGCTCGGACCCCACCACAAGATGTTGGATTTAACTGGTCTTAAATGATCCTTAAATGACTCTAATTTACAGCCAACCTTAAGGCCTACTGGTATTGCATTGGCCATCATAGATGTTTACCAGCTGGATAGAAGACAGGATGCCAACTGTTACCCTAAGGAAGAACCCAGTTGCTTTACCTTTGCTATGATCTTGATTTCACAGCAATGCAAACCCATGACAAGGTAGATCTCATAACCCTTGTACCTAAAAATATTAGAAAAACAATTGATGCCAGTTATTTGACTGAGGATTTCTTTTTCTTTTTTATGTTTAACCTCAAGATAGAATAGGTCTTCAGTCCATTGTAGCTCTACTACAAACTAATGTGAACTTCGGCACTTGGAGCATAATAATCATAATTTCTCAATGGTATCTGGCTTCTGTAGCTGACAGCCAGTTGGGGATATATGATTCTACTATTCACTGAGATGTATTAGTCACTGGCTGATGTCAGTAGTTTTGGGAGCATTTGCAATTTTCACCCTTCCTGGAGAATAAGAATCTTAATATGGAAATTATAAATATATTGCACAGTAACAAAACAAAGGCAATTAACAGAAAAAAGCAACTATATGTATGTTGGAATTTGATAAAATGAACTCACAAACTAAGCAAACTAATCTGAAGTTTTGAAGTTGTAAGAATATTGGAAAGTTAAGAAATGGATAGGAAAGTAGTGTAATAAAATATCTCAGATCCATTGGAGGTATGTGTATGTGTGTGTGTTTATAGCAAGTGTTCCCAGAGAAAAAAAGGATTTTGTTAAAAAGGTATTTTTTGGAAGTATTGAGTGAAATATAATAACATAAATAGAGCACAGCATATAAGTTGTATTAGCCCTATTTAACACAAGGAGTTTGTAAAATATATAATTTGGTTAGTTAAATACAACATGAAGTCCCTATAAACTCATGTGTCCTTAGGACAAACACTGTAATTTTTTCAAACTGAGATTATGTTTAGAGGGCGTATTACTGCTAAATGTGTCCTCTTTACATCTTCCTTCCCTAATTGCACAGTGTCTCATGCTAAGCAGATGTGGGATTTCCTTTTTGGTACCATAGCGGAATAATACCTACTGGTTTTCATAATACAAAAATGCTTTTAAAACAAAAATAGAGACCTGGTGTAGTGGCTCACGCCTGAAATCCCAGAACTTTGGGAGCCTGAGGTGGGCAGATCACCTGAGGATGGGAGTTTGAGACCAGCCTCACCAACATGGAGAAACCCTGTCTCTACTAAACAAAAAAATTAGCCCGGTGTGGTGGTGCATGCCTGTAATCCCAGCTGGGGCAGGAGAGTTGCATGAACCTGGGAGGCAGAGGTTGTGGTGAGCCAAGATTGTGCCATTGCATTGCAACCTGGGCAACAAGAGTGAAATCCTGTCTCAAAAATTACACACACACACAGACACACACACAGACACACACACACACACACACACACACACACACACACACACATATATATTGGAATGTATGTATATGTATATATTTTTTGTTTTCTGGTTATTTGTAATAGCTGTGTCTCCTTGAAATATATTTTAGGAAAGTTTAGTAGGTATAAAGTGTTCATGGAAAAATCACAAAATTTCTACATACTTCATAAATATATATCTATATTTCTGCATGACTCTTTTTTGGTGCCCTTCCTGCCTAGAAAAAAAGCACAAGTTCACTGATGAATGGTATGGGTTATACCAGGCTTTGATGCTGCTGTCACTCAGTTTTTGGGGAAAATGGTGTAAAACTGGAGGAAAGCTGTGAAACAGTTACTATTATTCAGTAAAAGCACTATCACACGAGTCATGACTATACAAAATATTAGCAGTGTCACTGATGACTGGGCATTTGACTACCTTCAGGGGATGGATCTAGTGGGGGACTACCTTTGCCTGCCCCCACCAGCATTTGAATCTCAAACGACAAGTAAACAAGTTTTCCAAAGCAAAGTTTTAGAATCAGATGAATTCTGCAATTTAGTAAATGCACAATAAGGAAAAGTGTAATTTGCTCTTGAAAACTGACATGGGTACAGATGCCCATGTAAATATGTCCATGTTCATAAATCCATTTACTCTTGTTATGATGTATAATTGGCCTTATTTATAAACTTAACCCAATTTAAATCATATTTCTCATGCCCCAAAGTCTTCTAGTCCAAGGAAGAGATTGTACTTGACTTGCCTTCTGTTTATTACGAAAATTATTGTCACTGTAGGGTTTTCCCATATTGATCACAGAAATGTTTCCTAGAAATGCTTTCACTACAGTGTAAGGTCAGATACTGCAAAAGGAAAGAGATACCATTAGCTGTTTTTCTCCTAGTGTAGATAGTTCCATGGTCTAATCAATGCTGAGATGAGAAAATTACTTTTTCTAGAGCACAGCTGTGCATATGCATCTGGCTTCGAATTGGAAGACCAGGTGTTATTTCTGGCACAGTCATGTAGTATTCTGGGCTAGTCATTTAGCTTCTCTGATTCTCACTAGTCATTTTTAAAGTGAAGGTAATACTTCTGGCTCAGAGAGGAGAATTGGGGATTCATTTTTTAAAAATCCTTTGTAAACTGTAGGGAGCAGATGATGCAAATAATTGTTTGGTAATATTTTAGCATAAATTATAAAGGATATGTGAGGTAGCAAACATGCAGTGTTTCATGCACTTTATTTTGGTTTGCTTTCAAAACAAACTTGTTGCATAGTGTTTTGGTTATCAATTGCCACATCACAAATAACCCCCAAATGGGTGCCTTAAATCTTTTTGCACAGTTTTACGGTTTTGTGCATCAGGAATTTGGAAAGTCTTTGGTGGAGGGTGTGTCTCAGATCCACTTGTGGAGTCAGCTGAGGCAGCTGGGACCGAAGGCTGCAACTTTAAAATGCTTCTGGACTCACCCGTGTGGTGTCCTAGGGCCCCTTGGCTTCTCTTTCTGTCTCTCTACCTGGCTTCACATCCTTTACGGCTTCTCCATGTGGCTTCTCCCAGCATGGCGATCTCAGAGTAGTCACTCTCCTTATGTGGTTTCAAAAAAGAGGTGCAGTCAAGCTTGATTAAGGGTTGTGGTATCCAGGATCGGTAGCATCTTCTCCACTGGAGTCTTTCTATTGGTCAAAAACAGTCACAAGGATTATGTGAGTTCAAGGGAAGCAAAAACAAGCTTATACCTCTTAGGGGAGCAATCAGCTCAGCTGTGTTTAAATCAATTCTGACAAACTGTCTTCTACTGCTTATGCTTATGTTTTCCTGACACACATTTAATTAATTAAACACCTTCTTACATGATATACAAATATATGTACACAAAACCTTATATGCCAATATCAGCTGTTATTCACTATTTTATCATCTGGAAATACCTATTCACTTGAAAATTGCACTTACTTTTCTTTTTCACTCTCATATGCTGAAATTTTGTTTGTCCAATACTGTTACGTCAAGATGGAATATTCACACTTGATTTTGGCTAAGTCATGAAGATAGCTACCCCTTCTGCGTGGAAGCTCTCATGCTTTTCATAAGTTTGAAGTGTGGATATATTTGTGGTATACGTGGTATATCAATGGGGCTTATATATCCACTGTTCCTTAGAATAGTTGATGAACTAGACCACTATATTCCTTCATAATGTCAGAAAACAGAAGGCTCGTTTTTCTAAAATTGCCATGAGTTTAGAGCCATAATATCATGACCTCTATATGGAACTTATTTACTATGGCAACAATCCTACTGTGGCCATCCTTCAACATTGTGAACGTGATGTTGAAGGACAGTTGGCTTGCCGTATTTGTTTGTTTTTAACTTTACTATTTTCCATCTGTTCTGGAGTAATCCCAATATCACTTTTCATCCCCTATCCTTTGTATCATCTTCCTGGCCTCTGCTCCTGTGACTTTTTTCCTCTCTTTCTCTGCTTGCTCCCTTTCTAAAAGGATTTGGCCAGGCATGGTGGCTCACACCTGTAATGGCAGTACTTTGAGAGGCTGGGGTGAGAGATTTCCCTGAGGCCAGGAGTTCAAGACCAGCCTGGGCAAGATAGTGAGATACCATCTCTACAAAAAATAAGAAATAAAAGAAATAGCGGGGCATGGTGATATGTGCCTATACTCCCAGCTACGTGGAAGGCTGAGGTAGGAGGATAGCTTGAGCCCTGGAGTTCAAGGCTGCAGTGGAATATAATTCCACCACTGTGCTCTAGCAGGGATGAGGGGGGAAGAGAGAGAGAGAGAGAGAGACCCTGTATCTAAATAAATAAATACATACATAATTTTTTTTAGAAAAGGATTTGGTCATTCATCACAGTGAAGTACATCCCAGGAAGAGTCACACTATTTATAAGCATCTTAAACTGTATTATGAGCCTTCTCACTTCTATCTATAATGCAAGCTGGACACAAGTGAAATTGGGCCTTCAGGGTTTATCTATTTTTCCCTACTTTTCTCCTGTTTACCCTCTTGAGGGATGAGTAAAAAAGTATTTCTTGACTATAAAACATTTTGTCCGTGTTAGCTCATACTCAGCCTTATTGTGGAGGAGACAATGAGGTGTGGGAATACGGCAAGTGCAAGGACATAAGCGCTGTGGAAGGGGCACAGGCATCACTGGCTCCACGTGACTGAGGTCATGTGAAAATGCAGAGCTACTCTCTTAGTACCAGATCTCATTTTACTGTGAATTCACCTGATTTATACATGTTGATGACTAAAAATGAAAAACGCAACAAAATATTATATAGGCCAGTGGAACATATCTATGAGCCAGATGTTGCCTGTGAACCACTAGTTTATAAATCTGTTCACGACTTTAGACTCTTACCTTCCTCTTGAGCTACAGATTCACACCCAGCTGCTCCTACATTTTCATCAAATAACTAAAATTGGTCATGCTTAATATGTCTAAATCAGGGCTTCTGCTATTTTCCTTAATTTTTCCTGTCTCAGGAAATGGTTTCTTTATCAACTTAATAATCATTTAATTATACCTTTTTTTATTCTTATGCATAATTCAATGCACCAACAACTTAGGTCAGTGCTAAATCAAAAGATAGCTAGAAGGCATCTATGTCTGTCTTCACTACCACTAATCTTTGCTGTAATTTTACTCTCCCAGATAAATAGAATAACGTTTAATTGGTCTCTCTGCTTTGATTCTTTCTCCTTTTTCATCTACGCACTGTCAGCAATGGAGAAATATTTGACAATAGTAAGAAAAACAGCAGCAACATTATTCCTCCATGTATCTTCCAGTGACTTCCATTGCTGTCGAAACAAATGCCATTATTTTCTCCATGGCCCACTTCTTAATAGCTCACTATTCCCATAACTCATGATTCTTGAGCCACATTAGCCTTCCTTCTGTTGCTGAAGAAGCCAAGCTGTTGTACCTTTCAGGATCACGGTGACTGCTTCTCTACTGGTGATTAGCTCCTCCTCTATTTCATGTCTCGGCTCAAATGTTTCCTCGGAGAGGCATTTCCTGACCCTCCTATGTAAAGTAAGGCCCTCCACTCAGTTTCTCTCTGGAACATCACCCTGTTTCATTATTTTATTATTGAATATTTAAAAATATTTATATTTATATTACAGTTTTATTGATTTCTTTACCAGCATTAACTCTTTTCAGCCCCACCCTCTGTGATGTATAGCTGTGAAGGCAGAGATCTCATCTTTCTGTTTTGTTTCCTAGAGTAGCCGTAGTATCTCGCCTGGCTCATGGTACTTTCAGGATAAATATTTGCAAAAATAAACGGTTTGATTATCTATGGGAACACACTTCACATGAGGACATTACTATTTTGCAAAGAATGTTAAATTATTGGCGTGTTCTATGTTTTCTGGACCTGCCTATGTTCATCACATCAATCAGCACCAGCCTTCTGCACTCCTGAATCAGTCATGCCACTCCTTTGCTCAGTGCCTTCATAGATGTTGCTTCTTCTGCCTCTAGGGATCTCTCAACTCAAGCGCCTTTTAGCTAACTCTTCCTTATTCTGTTATCTCATCAAATCTCATCTGAGTTGAGATTTTCCAGTGAAGGTTACCCTGCCTGACTCCCATCCCACCTCCTGAGTCTTGCATAGGTTCCCTCCAAAATGTGTTGTCGTGTACTTTAAATGTGTATCCCGATCCCATTTCCAATTAAATTAACCTGTCTTATTGATAGTAGCATTTGTTTACCGTCCATAAGGACCAAATCTGTCAAATTTACTGCTACCTTATCAGCTTTTTAAAACTTCCTGGAGCAGAACTGAGACTAAACGACTGTATTAGGGTTCTCTAAAGGGACAGAACTAATAGATCAGATCAATACATGAATGGGGAGGTTATTAGGAGAACTGACTCTCATGATCACAAGGTGAAGGACCACAATAGGCTGTCTGCAAGCTGAGGAGCCAGGAAGCCAGTCCTACTCCCAAAACCTGAAAGTAGGGAAGCCAGTAGTGCAGCCTTCAGTCTGTGGCCTAAGGCCCGAGAGCCCCCAGCAAATCACTGGTGTCAATCGAAGAGTCCAAAAGCTGAAGAACTTGGAGTCTGATATTTGACAGCAAGAAGCATCTTGCATGGGAGAAAGATGGAAGCCAGCAGATTCAACCAATCTAGTCCTTCCATGTTCTCCTGCCTCCTTTTATTCTACCACACTAGCAGCTGATTAGACTGTGCCCACCCAGACTGAGAGTGGGTCTGCCTCTCCCATTCCACTGACTCAAATATTATCTCCTTTTGCAACACCCTCACAGATACACCCAGGCACAATACTGTGCATCATTCAATCTAATCAAGTTGACACTCCAGATTAACTGTCACAATAAGTTTCTGTTGTTTGTAGACAAGAGGCAAATGAGAATTTAGAACTCATGTATTTGTCGTTTCTGTTTTCCCGCTGTGCAAATTAGTGAACATCAGCACAAATCAATTTGTATGACACGGACTCTTATCCTTACTTACTAATACAGGATCTTGATCCTCTGAGAAGTTCTTTTTCATTGTTTTTAGGAAGTCTTGAGGGATTTGCATGTGTGCTCATGAGCCATTTTCATCAGCCATCATGAAGTCTGCTGTTTCGTCTCCTCCTCTTTGACCCACTGCTTGCTTAATATTTGTCACCAGCAGAGTCATGTGTAGGTACCATGCCACCATCCCCCAAACTCTCAGCAAGATAGACTTCCATTTGTTACCCTTTAATAACATCACCAATCTCTGCCAATTTCCATGCTACTGCTGCTCTGGAAGTGTTGGGTGAAATATTTTGTGTAGACCCACTCTGTTGAGTAACATACAGAAAAAGAGAGAAGGCTGCTTCCTTTCTCCTGAATTATACCTTATGACAATAATAACATCTTGTATTCCAGTGCTCTGCAGATTTTTTAGAGAAGAGTTTGATTATTTATGCTATTTAAATTCATGGCTACCTCTTTTAGAATTCAGGCATAAATCCATGAGGCCCGGAGTGAGATACAAATCTAGAGACTGTTGCATGCTTTTCTCATCATCACTTTACCCTTCTGGTAACTGAGGCTTTGACGTGGTTCAAAAACAGATCTCTCTCCAAGGAGAGCTGTTTTACATCTCTTACACACAGCCATATCTAGACAACAATTCTGAACTGCTTCCTGGACGTGGAACACAACTGAGGATCCCCACACCCCCGAATTTTGTTTCAGTAGGAAAACAAATATGGCACCTAGGCAGCTTCAGATCTGTTTTCAGGTCTAATGGAAAATGCTTTGGGATTCAAGCATGATGATCCAGCTGGTCTTGCTGTGTGTTGTGACACTACACAAAGTCAAAATAAGGAATGTGGTTTTTGCATCACAGAGGCAGCAATGGGCCTCGGGTACAGATATAGCAAATCCATCAGAAGCATGGGGGATCCCTGCCAAAACCTCTTTCTTTCTCCTTTTTCCCATACCACCACCGATGATTCCAAGGAATTTCATATGCATATAAACGGAGAAAACCCAAATGTGAGCCTAAGGACTAGGGTTGATGAGGAGTCTGTATTTTTGCAGGGAATGTTCTTTCAATGTGCACGGTGACTAAACTTTTCCATTGAAAAAATTTTCCACCGAGATAAGTCTGCCACACTTTATGAGCAAATGCAAAACAGGATGATAGACAGTGAACAGCCTAGAGACAGCCTGACCTGCCTTTTACTGCCTTCAAGGAGCCAATTTGAGCTCTGAGCAATGAAATGAGTCAGTGCTTGAGAAATGTAGAAACACCAGGTGAAACTTCAGAGGAGGTTTTTTTTTTTTGTGGTGGATGTTAAACTTGAAGTGTTATTCTTAGGAAAATAGACACCGAACCACCCTGAGAGCAAATGTTCAATTCAAGGAGAATAAAAATTGTTAAGGAAAACATAGGCTGAAGAAAGACTTTGCCGTTGCCTAGGTTCTGTTTGTAAAAAGGAACCAAAGGGAAGAATGAATATAATGGGAAACGAAAAAGGATGACTGTGAGCAACTGACTTTAGCACAAAACTTGTATGTTTTACTTTTGAAATACTTAAAATTATAGTATGATTTAAGAATGTATCCACATAGCAATTAAAACTACATGCCTCACAGTGTGTTTGTTGATTTTTACAGCAACAGTGCTGTAAGCGAATACTTGATGTCACTGGTGAAAGTTTATAGTAACAGCATTATTTACAGTAGGTATCTGTGTTTATTCAGATGTGCACAGAAGCTGGGCTTCTTGTTGTAATTAAATAGAACGCCCACTAGGGGGAGCAAGAAAATAAATCTCAAGGCCCTATGTACAGGCACCTTTCCAACCGAAGGTACGCCAGATACCAGAGGAAACTGCTCAGTATTTATTTATTTATTTTTCTTCCTGGTGAATCATTGGCAGCCGGCTTTTCACTCGGGGCATTTTCTTGCAGATTCATTTGCTCTGCTTTTCCAGCAGGTTTCTTTAGTTGTAAATCCATGCTGTCGTTGAGCAGCAAAGAAATATTCCAGCAAGCTCCAGCAGGGATATATTTTTTGGCAAGATTTTTAAAACCTTGCACACTCAGTTTCAGCAGAGCCTTCCCCAGTTCCCTGGCAAAGGTAGCACTCTGGTAACTGAGCCTGGGGCTGGTAGAGGGATAAAATTAGATGAGGAGGGACACACTGCTAGGGAAGCTTTTGGAACTGCTTAGGGACTCAGAAAGATGAACTGGGGAAGCAGGCAGGTCAGCACAATAGAATGCAATTAGCAAATGCAATTAGCATCAGCGCATAAATCCCTCCCCCTTGACATTCTCCTTTGTATTGCCAAGGCAACCCAGGCAGCCTCCTCCTCTCCCACCTCCTCCCTTCCAGCAACCCCTCCCTTTGCCCTTGGAGTTGATTTTAAATAGGTCGCACCTGGATTACCATGTGTGCTGGTGGAGAATGGGGAAGATGGGGGAGTGAAGGAAAGGTGAGCAGAGTGTTGACCTAGGTTTTGCAGTTGCTATTTTTATTTTTTGCTGGTTTACACTCTTTGGGATATATCCTGTGCTAGTTTGGGCATATTTTATTACTATTTGTGACCATCAGCTGGCTTGAAAAATGCCTGGCTTGTCATCCATCCAGTTTGCAAATGGATAGATGTATACTCAGGCACTTCGCTCTGTGCTCTCAGTGTACATATTCTACACTTCGGTTGTGCATTTCAGCTAGTTGTTGTCAGATAAACAATGTTTCAAGTTCATTTTAAGGGTCACTAGTGGCCAGCAAAGAAACGAAGAGCACAAATATATAGATAATTTATTACAATATATTCAGCATTAACATATCAATATATAATATGCATATATATATATATATATATATATGGACAGTAGTAACATCTGAATGAGAGTGCTGTTTAAGGCCCAAGTGGGTACTTTAATTTTTTATTAATAGTTTTGTGTTTTTTTAATGATGCTAAACAAACCTGCTTTTTAAAAACACAAACCAATCCAAAAATAAAAATAAAAGGCCTTTAAAAATATGATCAGTTAGAAACAAATGTTATAGAATCTGAATGAATCAAATAACTCCAATAATTACAAAAACCTTTACTGAATGTTTTCTGAATGCCAGGAATTACTTAACCACTTACTTGAGTCTCAAAAAAAAAAAAAAAGCATAATAAGTATTTTTATCCCATTTGTTTTTTCAGATAAGGGAGCTGAAGACTAGAGATAATTTGTCCAATATTTCTTAGCAGCATAAACCACCATGTCATAATGCTTCTCCTATTAAAAATTATGCTACAATTTGCTCATGACATTATATTGGTTGTATATTCTTTTAAGAGAAATTGCAGAGGAAACATAGGCAGCTTGATAACATTAAACGTAATTAACCCTCATGTCAGTGTGACTGGTGTCCTGAATAATCTTACGGATTTCGGAGTCAGCTAGAAGTGAGCTCACATTTAGTCTGCTAAGGAATTAAGAAACTAAGGCGTTACCTCTCAGTAGTTTGGTAGGCTGCAATCTGAGCCTCAGTTTCCACAAGTGTAAAATGCTCTAGTAATAGGTGTCTCTCTTCCAGTTTGCCCACATCCCTTTAGGACCTCATTTCACCCACGTCTACCACCACCCTGACTTTAGATACTGTCTTCTTCTTTTTTGATGAGGAAGGAAGACCTGATAAATTCATTCAGATAATATTTTAGCTTCATAATGCCTTCCCTAGAGTACTGGCACTATTTAAAAAGATCCAAGAAGAAGTAAAAATGCTTATACCAAAGGCACGGTTTATTTATGAAATGCTGTGAGGATGAGATCCTTAATGCGACTGTACCCTGATGTGCACTCTTTCTATCTGTTTCTATCTGGTAAGCGGGTCCTGAAGTTAAGGGAAGCTGAGAGGCTGAAGAAAGAGGCTGACAAATCCAGTTTCTCAGAAAGAAACATTTAATAGAGTCTTAGGAATAGCAGCCATAGACTTGGGTGGTGGTAATAAAATGTAATGTGCCTCACTACCTGCCCGACTCGGGGCTTACATACCATAGGAAAAGGGATTTGCAGAGCCATTGCTTATGGGCTGAATTTATGGTACATAGGCTAACATCAAAGTTATTTTGGCCTAAGGGCAGGAATTACAGTAAGTAGTACATGCTGTTGCAAGAGGAACCAGAGATCGAATAGAAACCTTAGAAACATTCCTGTAACTGAAATTAATGAGAAGTCACCGTGGTGAAGCAGGGCACGGTGGCCGATGCTTGTAATCCCGGCACTTTGGAAGGCCAAGGTGGGAGGATCACTTGAGCCCAGGAGTTTGAGACTAGTGTGGGCAACACGGGAAGACCCTATCTCTATTTAAAATATTAAAAAATGGCCAGGCGCCATGGCGCATGCCTGTAATCCCAGCACTTTGGGAGGTCGAGGTAGGAGGATCAGGAGATCGGGAGATTGAGCACATCCTGGCTAACAGGGTGAAACCGTCTCTACTAAAAATAGAAAAAAATTAGCTGGGTGTGGTGGCAGGTGCTGGTAATCCCAGCTACTTGGGAGGCTGAGGGAGGAGAATAGCTTGAACCAGAGAGGTAGAGGTTGCAGTAAGCTGAGATTCCACCGCTGCACTCCAGCCTGGTGACGGAGTAAGACTCTGTTTCAACAACAACAACAACAAAAATATTAAAATATAAGAAGTAGTCAGCATGGCGGATTAACATCCAAGATGGAGTTGGTTAGCCTCCACACCTACCTAGGACTTACCTGAAGTTGTCCAAACGAGTCATCTGTATATAGCACATACGGAGATTTCGAAATGCTGGGAGACCTGGCAGCACGGTTCACGTAGGCACACAGCCTTTCCATAAGGACGAGTCCACGTGGATGATGCAGCCACAAATCAGGCCTCACAAATTTTTCAGCTGCTTTGTCCTCCAGAGACTTTTTTATTAGGAAAAAAACATATATCAGAGACTCCCGTTTCATTTTATATGGTGCCCTTGAATGTGATGTTTAAATGGCTTATATAACTCACAGAAAAACCTGCTGTCCTCAGTGCGGACTCTGGAATTGAGAAGTAAACAACTATTAGTCCAAAGGGACCCATATTGCTTTACTGGCTAGAATACCTGCTTCTAGACTCCAAGAATCAGAAACTGTCCTTCAGCAAGGTTCAGCCTACCGCTTGTTAAACCCCAGAAGCAATGTGTTAAACACCCAAGGGAAAAAAAAGGTCGCAAGTCGGACCTTCCGTGCAGACAGGGAATTTGGCTGTATGGCCCAATTGCTTGCTTGGAGCCACAGCGTTTGGCATCTCCCGGAGAACAGATTGTAGGAGTGGAAAGTTTGAATTTGGAAGGGACCCTCCCACACACACGCTTGGGAATCCGTCTTTTGGGCTGACAGTGTCAGCTAATATTAAAATGGCTGAGGGAATAATATCTCAGCTTATGAGAAAATGGCAGCCAAAAGGGGTAGAGCTAAAGGGTTTTCTGTCCATGAGAATGATTTTGGCTTCACTAAAAGAAAACCTCAACTCAAAATGTCTCCAACAATTAAGAAAACATATTATTTCACATTATAAGGGGTTGGGCAGTAAGCCGATTCAAGGGTGGGATGAATGAGTGAATCGACAGTGTCATCAAGGACAGAGATTCTCACTGACATTCCCTTCTGCTGTCCTCATAATGTTGGTTTAGTTCCTTGGCTTTGTCTTCTTATGAAGACAATACGACCTTGCACTTCTAAGAGTCGCATCCTCACATTACAACATCTGATGTTCCCAAGCAGGAGCAGGGGGCGATGTGTGAGGACGAGAGTGTGACCTCCTTGCGCACTTTAGAAAAGCCTGGGAATTCTCCTGGCAGTGGCTTCAGTTGACTTGCCTCTCACCTCCCATGGGCCCGCATCATGTTCCTATTTCTGAATCAGTCGGTGGCAAGGAGAATGTCAGTACTGTGACTGGAACAGAATAAATAAGATCTATCCCTGGCTTATCCTGAGATAATAGCCACATCTCTGGAACCAAAGGAGTTCCATTAGCAAGGAAGAAGTAGATGAATGTCAGCCAATGTCTGGCCAAGGGCCAGTGAGCATGTTCCAGAGACAACCTAGGAAGTTAATTACAAATTATCTTCTCTGCTGTCACTCTGGTCTGTTACCCTTGAACCTTGAATGATGTCTGGACAGGCTTTTTTCATTTTGCTGTGGGCCTTATAGGAAAGGCCTGTGGCATACCAGAGCCAGAGGGGTAAGCAGAAAGTAGCATAACCTGAAACCTGCAATGTCATGGCTGCTGTGCTTAGTAGATCCACAAGAGAAGAAAGAACCTGGGGCTAGGAGTTGGGGCTTCAAGATCTATCTGCTCTTTCTCAAGTGGATATCTCTGTCCCAATTTTCTCCTTGGAGGATCCAATTGCTTATTCAACAGGTTTTATTAGAACTTCTAGCATGTAATCAGACTCAATTCGAGGCAGTAAGTATATTTCAGCAAACAAAACATAAATCGATGCCCATGGTGCTTATATTTTAGTTAGGTTAGTGGGGAAAGAAACACTAAAAAACAATAAATACGGGAGCCGGGTGCGGTGGCTCACGCCTTTAATCCCAGCACTTTGGGAGGCCGAGGTGGGTGGATCACGAGGTCAAGAGATCGAGACCATCCTGGTCAATACGGTGAAACCCCGTCTCTACTAAAAATAAAAAATAAGCTGGGCATGGTGGCGCATGCCAGTAGTCCCAGCTACTCAGGAGGCTGAGGCAGGAGAATTGCTTGAACCCAGGAGGCGGAGGTTGTGGTGAGCCGAGATCGCGCCATTGCTCTCCAGCCTGGGTAACAAGAGCGAAACTCTGTCTCAAAAAAAAAAAAAAAGAAAAAGAAAAACAATAAATATGGATATCATTTAGCATATTAAAAGCTTATAAGCCCTATGGGGAAAAAACCCGAGAAAGGAGCAGAGGGGACTAGGAACTAGCAGTTTTAAACCTGGTAGTCAGAAACAATGACCCTGAGAAATAACATTTGAGAAAAGACTTGAAAGAGGTGGAGGAGACCCATGCGAACGTAGCTGTGAGAAGGACATTCTGGGGAATAGGAATAAACCCACACAGGCCTCCAGTGTGAAGATGCTGGTGCATCCCAGTAAAAGGAGGGAGACAAGGGAGGTTGAGGGGCGGGTTTGCCTATGAGCCACAACGAAATGAAACAAGGTTGTCAGGGGGCCTGGCTTTTGTCAGTCTAATTTTTAGGACACCAGCCATCTAATCTAAGATGGGTAGAAAAAGAGAAAAAAATACCTTTTTTCCGGGCAATAGTTCTATGGTGATTGCATCCTGCAGTGAGAAACGGGTTGAAGATTTGCCTCCAAACCTGATTCTGTTAGTGGCTCACTTTCTCACCTTGGGCCAAGTCACATCATGTTTCTGGATCTCATTCTGTTTCCTTTATGAAAGTAAAGTGGCTTCACCAGATTATCTGAGGTTCATTTGAGATTCAACATTCTATGATTCTTTGTGTTTATTATCTGATAGAGCAAACAGCCTACTCTTCAAATGTAATTGAGAATATTGTAACAATACCTCACAAAAGATGGTCAAAATGACCTTCTATATGTGTTTGGGAACCATTTTAATTTAGAAATGAAGGTAGAATTATTTTAAAGCCTTATTAGTATATAAATTATAGATATTTCTAAAGGACCAAATATTTGAGCACCAGACATATTGGTTTACAAATAGTATAATATCAATAGTATATTTTTGTAAGTTGGAATACATTGTAATGTTTCTTCCCTCAAGAGAAGATTCTCCTATTGGTCTTCGTAGCTTAATTATAAACCATTTAAGAAATGTCAATTAAAACCAAAAATATGTCTCAGTGAAAGCTAAAGAAAACATTATACCCAATAAGTATATCACTGACAGATCCCCAAATTTGCATTATCTATCCATTTTTTTCAGTAATATTTATTTTAAAATTAAATATTTAAATTTGCTGAGCATGAAGCATTTTTTCTGTGGCCCAAATCATCCTTCAATGAATCATTTCAAATAGTCATTCAGAATAAAGCCATTCAAATAGTAATTTCAAATAAAAAAATCCTCTGAAAGGGTCTTACTACAAATTTCTGGGAAACTGAGATTCTTGTGTAAATCATTGTCATAGGTTGACTATTTAAAAGCTGTTAATTATTTCATTCACTCAGTAGACATGTAAAGAGCCTATTGTGTACCAGGCACTACTTTGTATCTTAGAGACAGAGCTATAAAAATATTTCCTAGGCCCACAGTACTTTGTTTTTAGTTTATTCATGTTTACCTTTTACATGTCAAATGGTACGATACTGAGTATTTAGACATAAAATTCTTAAATGTTGCTGCCTCATATGTTTAAATTCAGTTATTAAGTATTGCTTGTAATTTTTTAGTTTTTAACTCTTGGTAGTGCTGTCTGGCACTGATAAGCTGGAAATTTTAATAGCTTTCATAGACAAAAGATTTTTCAACTAGAACAAAGAAGCATACTTGTTTGTTTGAATAAATATAGGCACAATGATTTGGAATGAAGAAATTGTTTTTACAGGCAGAAGCTTAAGTCCTAGCTCTGTCGTGTATTGGGGACTCAAGGAAGCTGCTTAACTTGTCTGAACTGAGGCCTTATATGTAAAACGGAGCCTATGAATGGGTGCCTCTCAGAAACATGGAGGATCCTATTTGTAACTCTAAAAGCATATGCTATTATGCAAAAGCAAAACACTAATTTTTATTTAAAACTATAACTAATTTTTTTGTAGACATACAATATAAAACACACCCTTTGAAAAGAATAAAATATAAATACCTTTTAAATAAATTGAAATTTTTATGACATCCCTTCAGATATTGAAGTGTTAAGTCCTGAAAATGTATCAATGCATTTTTATTTTTTAAACTTAGATCAGAATAGCACACTTAAAACAGAGTGTGACAGCAAAGAAAATGTGTTTACCTCTGCTGATGTAGGAAAAGATGAGGGAAGATAATTTATTTTAAAATGAGAATTTTATTCATCCCAAATAGCACAGACACATAACCTATGAGAACATTTTTCTCATTTCTAGTATTATATCACTCTTCAGAGATTTACCAAAGGTGACAAGGTATCCCACGGATACTATTGATTAACTCTACAGGATTTGTTAGACTCAATGAGATAATGAGATAAGATACCCACTGACAGAATTTAGAATCTCAATAGAGAATAGAAAATGAACAGCACCAACGAAAAGTATATCCCTACAGATAAGTTAAAATGGTATTTTAACCTTTCACAATCAATTTAAAGACTCCAATGAGCAGAATATAAATAATGGCAATGCCCTGTCTGGAATGAAGCATAGGTTATATACTAAGTGCCTATCACTCATCTCAAGCAGAACAAGCCATCATTTTCAGCCAAATGTCAGCCTCATATTTTATTCTCTATGTCTCCAAGAACGTCCTAGTTCTACAGTCTTGCTAAAAAGAGGTTATAGTTTAAAATATATACCTTAAATACTTGCAGGGTAACATTTTATTCTTATCCACTTTAGCATTTCTCATAAATGCTGTAAGACTTGAAAATGATATCACAGAAACTAACGCTTGGAAAAAATCT
Source organism: Cebus imitator (assembly GCF_001604975.1). NCBI lineage: Eukaryota > Metazoa > Chordata > Mammalia > Primates > Cebidae > Cebus > Cebus imitator. Next base: position 752,513 of record NW_016107902.1, read on the forward strand.
TAGCATGATGATGCGCATTATTAACTAGGATTTTTTAGTATAAAACAATCTGGGTAACTTGGAATGCTGAGGGAAGAGGATTACATGAGCCCAGAAGTTCAAAGTTACAGTGAGCTATGATCACGGAACTGCACTAAAGCCTGGGCAATGGAGCAAGACCCTGTCTCTGAAAAAAAAAAAAAGGAAAAAGAAATAAAAATATTTTGTGTCCACTCCTGTGATCCATATTTTAAAAATTACTTATTTAATTTCCATGCTTGCATGATGAAGTACTAGAAATAGCCTTTATGGACGCGAGGACTGCAGTGGGAGATAGACTAAAAGGAATCCACATTTATGTGATATTCAGAAACTGAATAAAGGAGAAAACATTTTTTTAACTCATATGAACATAAATGGTTGTTTTACATTATGTCACCATTTAAATAAATGAATCAGTGGTAACAGTTTTTTTTTTTGTAAAGGAAATGCACTTGCAATGATATATTAGCATGTGATTTGTGTCCCACATAAATTCCCCTAAAGCTGTTGCTTGCTTCTGTGCAACAGCAATTGAATGGTCTATGGAGATAAGTTAATAGCTGTGCTGCACTTGGTACAACACTTGTCTCATGCAGCTTCCCACCAGTTTTGGGTAAGTAAAAGAACAAAATTAGAACTAAACTGTTATGCCATTGACAAAATAATAAGTAGGAACTCAATAAAATATAGTGAAAGAAAAAAGGCATGAGGACCCCATTAATGAAGACATTGTTTCCCCCACCCCCCATATAAACCTAGTTAAATAGTGCAAAGTGTAAATACAGATCAGAAAAGTGAGGTAAAAACTGCAGCACAATAGTCCACATGCACAAAAGGGATGGTTAGTTATTTTAAGGAAGTCTTAATATTGATTTTAAGAATGCAGACTAATCAGACTTTTCTAAATAAATCTTAATATTTAACTTTGATTACATTTTCAAAGGTCAAATAGCAGCAGAACAGATACCGTGTCCTGAAACACAAAAGTAGATAAATGTGTGAATTCACTGCAGTGAATTTGCTTCTTTAGGTCCTAAGCGCTAGTTTCGCAGGTGCTGGGAGTGATGCCTAGCTCCCAGAAGAGTCCTTCCCCAGTGGCTGCTTTCTGCCAAAAGGAGCAATCTCTCTTCTTAATCTCTCTCTTAATACGTAGAAACGTATTAAGGCTCAGCCAGCCTTCTTGCTTCAACTTGGGAAAATTCTGAAGGGCCATACCAAGGCCAGAGCTCCCCATGTGGATCAGCTTAGTCTTGTTTCAACCCTATCGCGCTTCACCTTCTCTTTCTGCCCAATTCTGCATCCTTCACTCTCTTGAAGGTATTGCTCTGAAAAGCTTTTTTGAGACTGAGTTTCTCTCTTGTCGCCCAGGCTGGAGTTCAGTGGTTCGATCTCGGTTCAATGCAAACTCCACCTCCTGGGTTCAAGCAATTCTCCTGTCTCAGCCTCCAGAGTAGCAGTGACTACTGGGGCCTGCCACCACGCCCGGCTAATTTTTGTTTTTGTAGTAGAGATGGGGTTTCAGCATGTTGGCCAAGATGTTTTCCAGCTCCCGACCTCAGGTGATTGGCCCGCCTCTGCCTCCCAAAGTGCTAGGATTACAGGCGAGAGCCGTCGTGCCTGATGGCATGCAAATATCAAATCTCACAATCGGCCTCTGGACCTTGGCATTGGTCTCCTTTCTAATTAATAATAATTTGAAACTGCATATGTTATAACAGAAAATTGAAAAATCTATGCATGTTCTCATTATTTTGCCATCATTTTATACAGATGTTTTTCCTATTTGTCTCAAAAATCCTTGTGCTTTCCTCATTTTCCCCTATTACATCCTTGATTCAATTCTGATCGTATCAAAAATACAGGACACTGACTTTTTCTTTTTTAGATGACAAAAATTATGATTTAATAAGGACAAAGAAATTTGAAAGGTCATTGAATTCAGTTTTAGTTATAGTTTTAAAAAACCAATAGACTATGAAAATTATATTTAGTCCTCCAAATTAGTATTAGTCATCTCTGTTCAAAGATGTCCTTGTCTGATAGTTCAGATTTATATTGGCAGACATTGAGTTACTATGAAAATTAAGTTTAAAAGAAACCAGAAGTTATATCCAGAACACTGCT